>NW_015506454.1:659961-662188 GCF_001515645.1 Sinocyclocheilus grahami | reverse complement strand
ACTGATTTGTAGTACAACTGCTAAAATTACACTTAATTGAGTTTTTATAATAATAAAGTTACAATTACATAATAATATTTCAACTTCAATTCTGAATGCTGAAACACTGATTGAGTGATTACATGAGACAGGATACGGATTGTAAAGTTGTACTCTTTCTTTCAACTTACCTTCGGATGTTTAGTCATGTTTATTTTGTGCTATAACTAGTAATAAAGCAGAGGAGATGATCAGTTCACTGAGGCGCTACAGCGATCACTCCGCATTAAACAGCGCCAAAACGGCATTTATTGTCTGAATACTGCAATACAATGGACAGAATTTGAAATCTGAGACTTTGTTTCATATAAAAGTACCAAAGCACAATGCTTATTGCGATTTATTGTATGGGAAGTGCCCTTCAGTGTTCCATCCATTAACTGAAAACAAGCTAGAATTTAGGAATTGATATCGTTCCGTAAACATGAGAATCGATTAAAATCGAGATGTCGAGATTTTTTACCCAGCCCTAGAGAACACTGACATGCTCTCATGCGCACACGTCTGATTCGTCACTTGCTCCGAATTAATCAACTAGACAACAATATCCCACCAGTATGCAGGGAGCAGCGGTGACCAGCAAGCAAAACAGCGGATTCTCGAGCCGTGTTGCGTGTCTGCAGCGGGATTAATCCTGCGTGCTGCGTGTTTATCAGCACTGGGCGGGAGACTCATGTGCATCTGTTTGATAACTCACGCTATTGTCCGGCCTCACGCGGTGTGACGGCTCCAGTCTGCCCCAAGAACACCGAACGTCCACGAAAGTGCACTCTTAATATAAGCACGAGCTCTTTAGAGACCATTGTGTGCCGATGCATGGCGGAGTGTGTGTGTTTGTGTGAATCTCTGGGTGAAAGTTTACGGCTGTGCCTTTGAAAAAGTGAAATTCTCATTTTGGTATGAAAAGCTGATCTCACTGTATCACCAAGACAGCAACTTCCCTGATGAAACTTTACATTAAACAGCGCCAAAACGGCATTTATTGTCTGAATACTGCAATACAATGGACAGAATTTGAAATCTGAGACTTTGTTTCATATAAAAGTACCAAAGCACAATGCTTATTGCGATTTATTGTATGGGAGGAGCCCTTCAATGTTCCGTCCATTAACTGAAAACAAGCTAGAATTTAGGAATTGATATCGTTCCGTAAACATGAGAATCGATTAAAATCGAGATGTCGAGATTTTTTACCCAGCCCTAGAGAACACTGACATGCTCTCATGCGCACACGTCTGATTCGTCACTTCCTCGGAATTAATCAACTAGACAACAATATCCCATCAGTATGCAGGGAGCAGCGGTGACCAGCAAACAAAACAGCGGATTCTCGAGCCGTGTTGCGTGTCTGCAGCGGGATTAATCCTGCGTGCTGCGTGTTTATCAGCCCTGGGCGGGAGACTCATGTGCATCTGTCTGATAACTCACGCTATTGTCCGGCCTCACGCGGTGTGACGGCTCCAGTCTGCCCCGAGAACACCGAACGTCCACGAAAGTGCACTCTTAATATAAGCACGAGCTCTTTAGAGACCATTGTGTGCCGATGCATGGCGGAGTGTGTGTGTTTGTGTGAATCTCTGGGTGAAAGTTTACGGCTATGCCTTTGAAAAAGTGAAATTCTCATTTTGGTATGAAAAGCTGATCTCACTGTATCACCAAGACAGCAACTTCCCTGATGAAACTTTCCGCCTCGTTCAGCACTTTCTAAGGTGCGCTGATAGATTAAAGCCCGTCGAGAAACACGGATAGACAGTCGCTGCCCGTTTGAGAGCTAGGTGGGTGTTTAGGTACAATGCACCCAGAAATATTTGGACACTTCAACCAAAAATGACATTCTGCCATCATTTTCTCCCCCTCATGTCATTCCAGAACTGCATGACTGACTTTCCTCTGTGGACACACACACACACACAGACACACACAGACACACTCACACACACACGGCTGTAACACGGTGATGTAAAACCGCTGCAAGTCTGTAAATTCAGTCGACGAGTGTTATAAATCTTCAAAGTTTTGGAGAGGAGTGTGTGTGATTTACCGCGTCAGACCTCATTATAGCTGATGTGACAATCATTTCAAGTCAACATGACATCTAAATTGACCCTATTTACTTTCCTGGTCTTGTTGAACATTTTTAAGTCTTCTAAAAAAAAAAAAAAAATGAAATGTCTTTATTATTTTCTTT
>NW_015506454.1:629450-659733 GCF_001515645.1 Sinocyclocheilus grahami | reverse complement strand
CATGTACAAAATCATGGACCAATGGCATACACCAGATCTGCCACACACACACACACACACACACACACACACACACACACGGCTGTAACACGGTGATGTAAAACCGCTGCAGGTCTGTAAAGTCAGTCGATGAGTGTTATAAATCTTCAAAGTTTTGGAGAGGAGTGTGTGTGATTTACCGCGTCAGACCTCATTATAGCTGATGTGACAATCATTTCAAGTCAACATGACATCTAAACTGACCCTATTTACTTTCCTGGTCTTGTTGAACATTTTTTTTCAGTCTTCTAAAATAAAAAAAATGAAATGTCTTTATTATATTCATTATGAACTAATTTTCCCCCTTTGCGATAATAATGATAAGCAGCAGTCAAATAACTATTTGGGTGAATCTCATTACAAGACGTCCAAGTCACATTTCACTCTAAAATCAAAAGGAAAGAATAAGAATTTGTTTCATTTCATTCCATACTGAAAATGAAGCCTATTTTGTGCTGAGAGTTTATTTTAATGACATTTAAGCCAATTTCTCCCAAATTGTAATGCATCTGGACATTTTACTTTTTTTTTTTTTTATTCTTAATTCCCATTATTCTCAATGGTGACTATTAATTTTTAAAAATAAAAATAAAATAAATGTATTAATTGTAATTTATTTATAATACTATTGTTCAAAAATAAATAAATTTTAATTTTTGCAAATACAATTTCTAATAAATACAATTCATTATTCTCAATGGTGACTATTAATTTTTTTAAATAAAAATAAAATAAATGTATTAATTGTAATTTATTTATAATACTAGTGTTCAAATTGTTTTATTTTTTATTTTTGCAAATACAATTTCTAATAAATACAATTCATTATTCTCAATGGTGACTATTAATTTTTAAAAATAAAAATAAAATAAATGTATTAATTGTAATTTATTTATAATACTAGTGTTCAAAAAAAATTTTTTTTTTAATTTTTGCAAATACAATTTCTAATAAATACAATTCATTATTCTCAATGGTGACTATTTAAAAAAATTTTTTTATTAATTATCTTTTATTTATTTATACTAAATGTATTAATTTTTAATTTATTTGTAATACTAGTGTTCAATTTTAAAAAAAAAATTCAAAAAAGTTTTTTTTGCTTGTTATGAAAATAATTATATTTCATTTCATACAGAAAATGAAGACGCATTAATTTTTTGTATTGTGAGTTTATTTTAATGACATTTAAGCAGATTTTTCCCTAATTATATGTTATTGTAATGCATATGCACATTTTACTTTTACAAAATCCCTCTTATTCCCTCTTATGACTCTGTTTATTTATGTATGTATTTATTGAGAGCAGTACAGTAAATACTCCCAAGATGTTTGCATACTTTTTAATTTAAATAAAAATGTTTGCTTAGTTGTTATGAGAATAATAATTTCACAATGCAACATATATATTTTGAGCTGGACATATTGCATGAGATTAATCATGTAGTCATTGTTTCAGCAGACATTCGTTCATTTCCGCCATGAAACACTCCTCCAATCAGTTCCCCTTGAATAAAGTCAGGCTAACCGAGACTTGTCACAGCACTTACATATATTATTGCCCTTTTGTTGGTTTGATTGCTTCTATTGACTTCATTTGTAAGTCGCTTTGGATAAACGCGTCTGCTAAATGACTAAATGTAAATATAAAGTCCTGCCCTACATTTTAATCTAATTGAATTTCCAGTTTTATTATGATGTATGTCACATTACATAAGTAAAATAGGTTGCCAATGCCATTTCATGTTGACTTTCTACTTTGTACAAAAAACATATTGTACAGTTACAATTTTAATCAGGCTTTTAAGGTCCGATTAAAGTCTCTTAGCAGTACAGATGTTGTGGGTTAATTACGGCACACTTTAAAATCAGCAGCAAGCTCTCCGCCAGGAATACGGCGTGATTCGAGGCCGATGCTCTTGGCAGAGGTGCTGCGAACCTGCTCGGTCTCGCTCTCTAGGAGAAAATCACGGCGATGAAGTCCTCCTGACCACTAACACGGCAGAAAACACTTCAAAGCCTCCGGACACATGTGTGACCGATAGCCCTCTCCTGCCTGTCAGAGATGAGAGGGGGAAAAGCAGCGGGAATATCTCCATTATTCTCAATGGTGACTATTAATTTTTTTAAATAAAAATAAAATAAATGTATTAATTGTAATTTATTTATAATACTAGTGTTCAAATTGTTTTATTTTTTATTTTTGCAAATACAATTTCTAATAAATACAATTCATTATTCTCAATGGTGACTATTTAAAAAAATTTTTTTATTAATTATCTTTTATTTATTTATACTAAATGTATTAATTTTTTATTTATTTGTAATACTAGTGTTCAATTTTTAAAAAAAATTCAAAAAAGTTTTTTTTGCTTGTTATGAAAATAATTATATTTCATTTCATACAGAAAATGAAGACGCATTAATTTTTTGTATTGTGAGTTTATTTTAATGACATTTAAGCAGATTTTTCCCTAATTATATGTTATTGTAATGCATATGCACATTTTACTTTTACAAAATCCCTCTTATTCCCTCTTATGACTCTGTTTATTTATGTATGTATTTATTGAGAGCAGTACAGTAAATACTCCCAAGATGTTTGCATACTTTTTAATTTAAATAAAAATTTTTGCTTAGTTGTTATGAGAATAATAATTTCACAATGCAACATATATATTTTGAGCTGGACATATTGCATGAGATTAATCATGTAGTCATTGTTTCAGCAGACATTTGTTCATTTCCGCCATGAAACACTCCTCCAATCAGTTCCCCTTGAATAAAGTCAGGCTAACCGAGACTTGTCACAGCACTTACATATATTATTGCCCTTTTGTTGGTTTGATTGCTTCTATTGACTTCATTTGTAAGTCGCTTTGGATAAACGCGTCTGCTAAATGACTAAATGTAAATATAAAGTCCTGCCCTACATTTTAATCTAATTGAATTTCCAGTTTTATTATGATGTATGTCACATTACATAAGTAAAATAGGTTGCCAATGCCATTTCATGTTGACTTTCTACTTTGTACAAAAAACATATTGTACAGTTACAATTTTAATCAGGCTTTTAAGGTCCGATTAAAGTCTCTTAGCAGTACAGATGTTGTGGGTTAATTACGGCACACTTTAAAATCAGCAGCAAGCTCTCCGCCAGGAATACGGCGTGATTCGAGGCCGATGCTCTTGGCAGAGGTGCTGCGAACCTGCTCGGTCTCGCTCTCTAGGAGAAAATCACGGCGATGAAGTCCTCCTGACCACTAACACGGCAGAAAACACTTCAAAGCCTCCGGACACATGTGTGACCGATAGCCCTCTCCTGCCTGTCAGAGATGAGAGGGGGAAAAGCAGCGGGAATATCTCACACATACTCTTTATGTATGTATTTATTGAGAGCAGTACAGTAAATACTCCCAAGATGTTTGCATACTTTTTAATTTAAATAAAAATTTTTGCTTAGTTGTTATGAGAATAATAATTTCACAATGCAACATATATATTTTGAGCTGGACATATTGCATGAGATTAATCATGTAGTCATTGTTTCAGCAGACATTTGTTCATTTCCGCCATGAAACACTCCTCCAATCAGTTCCCCTTGAATAAAGTCAGGCTAACCGAGACTTGTCACAGCACTTACATATATTATTGCCCTTTTGTTGGTTTGATTGCTTCTATTGACTTCATTTGTAAGTCGCTTTGGATAAACGCGTCTGCTAAATGACTAAATGTAAATATAAAGTCCTGCCCTACATTTTAATCTAATTGAATTTCCAGTTTTATTATGATGTATGTCACATTACATAAGTAAAATAGGTTGCCAATGCCATTTCATGTTGACTTTCTACTTTGTACAAAAAACATATTGTACAGTTACAATTTTAATCAGGCTTTTAAGGTCCGATTAAAGTCTCTTAGCAGTACAGATGTTGTGGGTTAATTACGGCACACTTTAAAATCAGCAGCAAGCTCTCCGCCAGGAATACGGCGTGATTCGAGGTCGAGGCAGAGGTGCTGCGAACCTGCTCGGTCTCGCTCTCTAGGAGAAAATCACGGCGATGAAGCCCTCCTGACCACTAACACGGCAGAAAACACTTCAAAGCCTCCGGACACATGTGTGACCGATAGCCCTCTCCTGCCTGTCAGAGATGAGAGGGGGAAAAGCAGCGGGAATATCTCACACATACTCCAAAACACGCTTCCAGAGCAGCCAACGCGTTCCCTACCACTCTGCTGTCAGCTTTATGGTTATGGTTGGCTGTGAACACACGCACGCACGCACGCACGCACACACACATATCGATGTCAAATCTAAGATCCAAAGACAAGGTCATCATCAGTACGACACAGATGCAAGGCAGAATACTCATAATATTGCTGTATTACGGACACTGTATGCAAATTTTCAACATGCATAGAATATATAGATGACCTCAAGGCTGAAGTTTGCTGTCAAACATGCATACGTTCATACATCCACAGAAACACACACACACACACACACACATATATATATATATATATGCAGCACTGAGTTCCAGTGCATGTCAGATCTCAGCAACACGAAGAGAAAAGAAAGAGAGAGAGATGAGGTTATGAGGTTATGATATTGAAGCAGCAGTTAGTTCTATAGTTTCATATTCATAATGAAATGTTTTGACAGGTTCTCCCTCCTGACCACTAACACGGCAGAAAACACTTCAAAGCCTCCGGACACATGTGTGACCGATAGCCCTCTCCTGCCTGTCAGAGATGAGAGGGGGAAAAGCAGCGGGAATATCTCACACATACTCCAAAACACGCTTCCAGAGCAGCCAACGCGTTCCCTACCACTCTGCTGTCAGCTTTATGGTTATGGTTGGCTGTGAACACACGCACACACACATATCGATGTCAAATCTAAGATCCAAAGACAAGGTCATCATCAGTACGACACAGATGCAAGGCAGAATACTCATAATATTGCTGTATTACGGACACTGTATGCAAATTTTCAACATGCATAGAATATGTAGATGACCTCAAGTCTGAAGTTTGCTGTCAAACATGCATACGTTCATACATCCACAGAAACACACACACACACACACACACACACACACACACACATATATATATATATATATATATATATGCAGCACTGCGTTCCAGTGCATGTCAGATCTCAGCGACACGAAGAGAAAAGAAAGAGAGAGAGAGCTGGAAATGAGGTTATGATATTGAAGCAGCAGTTAGTTCTATAGTTTCATATTCATAATGAAATGTTTTGACAGGTTCTCTCCTCTGAAGCGAATTGAGCTGCTGAAATGTCCAAATATCTGTGATGTTAAATATGCTCTCTCTTTTCACTGATTCTCTCATTTGAATTTCTGTAGTAAGTAGAGAAATGGGTTATGTACGTAGATTTTTTTTTGTGTGCATTTAATTACATTTAAGCACATTGTCCCCAACATTTGCATCCAAGTGTTTTATTTTCAGTTCTCCCTTTTAATTTTAATTTTTATTGTCAATGGTGATTTTAATTAATGTAATATATTATTTTCTCAGCTACATTAAATAATTAATCATTTAAAAAATATTGTTTTCACATTACGGTAATGTGAATTTTTGGGTAAATGTGTTTAATTGTCAAGTCAAATTCTGAAGCGAATTGAGCTGCTGAAATGTCCAAATATCTGTGATGTTAAATATGCTCTCTTTTTTCACTGATTCTCTCATTGAATTTCTGTAGTAAGTAGAGAAATGGGTTATGTACGTAGATTTTTTTTGTGTGCATTTAATTACATTTAAGCACATTGTCCCCAACATTTGCATCCAAGTGTTTTATTTTCAGTTCTCCCTTTTAATTTAAATTTTTATTGTCAATGGTGATTTTAATTAATGTAATATATTATTTTCTCAGCTACATTAAATAATTAATCATTTAAAAAATATTGTTTTCACATTACGGTAATGTGAATTTTTGGGTAAATGTGTTTAATTGTCAAGTCAAATGACTGTAATTCATCCAAATGTTTTATTTTGTTTAGTTTTATTTTGTAATTCCTGTTATTAATTTCATATTTCTGTTTTTTTTTTTAGGTGACGTGACACTTTCGTAGGTTTCGTAAGATTTGCGTAAGTTTGAGATTTTGTATGTGATGTAAAATATGTAATAATCATAAATAATTTGTGGAATACAGTAAAACAACATACTGAAATGACTATAAGATTGATCTTACAGTGAAACTGAATCTTATTCTTTCATTAAAATATATAATTATATATATTATTGACAATATAAAATCTAGAATTATATTATTAGTCGTAAGTGTCAATTTTTCGAAATTGAGATTGAGATCATCTGACAGCTGGATAAATCTAAAAAAATCTAAATATTGAGAAAATCATCTTTAAAGTTGTTCAGATGAAGTTCTTAGCAATGCATATTACTACTCAAACATTAAGTGTTGATATATTTACGGTAGGACGTTTACAAAATATCTTCATGGAACATGATCTTTACTTAATATCCTAATGATTTTTGGCATAAAAGAGAAATGTATAATTTTGACCCATACAGTGTATTTTTGGCTATTGTTCTGATTCAGTACAGACAGTGCTGATGCTCCACCTGAAATGAGCCGCTAGAATAACGAGGTTGTTTTTCCACGAGCTCCAGACTGGAAGTGGTACTTTCAGGCGATGTTCTGCTGTCTGGAGAGATGTAAATGCCAGGACCGGTTCTGAGTGCGACAGCGCCGGAGCTCTCAGGAATAAACTCTTAGTCAAAACCACTCCGTACCTGCTCTCCGGACTGAACCGGTAATCAGAACAGGCAGATTCTTGCTTTGTGGAAAACTGGGTCTCTGCCGGATCAATGCTGGTTTTTAAGAGCCTCTCATACACTGCAGTATAAGAGCGTTCACTGTTAGACCACATGTAACGACAGCAGAACAGCTCAAATCTACAGATAAAACACAAACCATCCTGAATCCAGTGACGGAAACTACAGGAGAAGTTTTGTTAACATCGCAAACTATAACTTCACAAAGACTGCAGTGTTTTCAGAAAGCCTTTTAGAAACAGTGCAGTGTTTTCAATATATATATATATATATATATATATATATATATATATATATATATATATATATATATATATCTTCGTTTTAGTACACAAGGTCCGTTCAGAGAAAAGGAAAGGCAATTTTTCCTTTTAATGTCCTCAGCAAACACAAACTTCAGTTCTTGTGGGACTGATCGTTTTGTCTCCAGGGCAAGTCTTTGCTATTGCTCCATATTTGAGCCATGTTTAGTTTTGAAGAATATTGTTTCGAACCAAAGCTAGCTTGCCGTTATCATTTCATCTGGTCGCTCATGAGTTATTGAGTGGGTCATGATGTTTGTACAGAAAACATGTAATAAAACCTGACGATAAAAGGAATCTCCTCCGGGTGTGGGGGCCCTCAAGGTTCAATCCTCGGCCCTTTCCTGTTTTTTTCAGTAGTGGGGTTACAGGAATAATCTGCCGCCCCTGGCGTCTCCCCAAGCAGTTCAGAGATTTTGTTTTTCTCTGTTGTACTGAAGCCAGGCGTCTCGGTTAATGCACTGAAGAGCAAACACTGAGCAGCTGAGTGCAAGACACTTTCTTTCAAGACACACACAAATACACTAGCCTTTTCTACACAAATGGAGGAATTTTAAAGAATGTTACAATGATCACAACCTGTCTAAAAAGATGCAGTGAATATGCACTGCTTAGTATTTTTGTCTGATTTTGTGCATTGTTTTTATCTTTTCAACTACAAATAAATAAACACTCTTAAATCAAGGTGCATTTACTTGATAAGCAAAATGACTTAAGATATTACGTCTTGTTTTCTGATAAAAAAGATAATTATCTGTATTCATACATAATTACAGTATCTATAATTATAATAATTTTCTGATAATTATCAAAATTAAGTGAGTTTAAATGAACCTGCTTTCCCTTTGAGTTAAGTTAAACATTTTACCCCATGGACTGATATTCTTTTTCTTGTTTTAAGCATTAACTCAATTCATTTTGACATTTTTCAGACTTATTATTTGAAGTCATTTCACTTTTATGTTCAATTCACTTTTAAGTAACAATATATCATGATTTAAGAATGTTTGGCTATTTTAACTAGAAAATACAAAAACAAATTACAAAATGAGACAAAAATACTAATTAACCCATTTGCTGTGCTGAAAATCCTTTACTTAATTTGGTGTTCCCAGTCAAAAGTTGCTTGTAAATCTCTCAATATGCTATATTATCACCCAATCTTAGATTCAATCTTTTTGTTAACTTGTTTTCTTTCTGTTAGCACAGGTTTTGTATTTCTTTTTTTAAATGGTTTCATTGTAGGCCTCATTGATCTGAGCGTATGCACTTCAGTTTTTGAGTGAAAAAAGCATTTGTTGACAATTTTGTCAGTGTTCACTCAAAAACTGAAGTGCATAAGTTTATTTTTCTGCTCCATGGACAGATATTTATTTATGTATTATTTCTTGTTTTAAGTATAAACTTAATTTTGATGCATTTTTCAGAAAACAAGACTTAATGACTTAAAGCCATTTTACATTTTCTAAGTGAATGTATCTCGGTTTAAGAATGTTTAGCTGTTTGTACCAGAAAAGACAAAAATAGTAATTAGGAAAAAAAATTTTTGTTATTTATTATTAACTTGTGCACTATATTTCAAGTCTTCCAAAGCCAAACTTACAGCATTGCAAAGGTCACGTGACACAAAAACCAATGCCATTCAACACTACAGACATCAAACCCTGTTGGGTTCCTTGCATAAAGCTTTCATTTGACTTGAAATATAGTCACTAAGGTGCTTTTCTTCTCATTTTGGGAGCTCAACTGCATTAGTCTTTCACTGCACGGAAAGACACTGGAGATTAATCTAAACATCTCTTTATGTGTTCCCCGAGAGTCACATAGGATTGGAACAACAAAGTTGCGTAAATGGCATGTTCCTTTAAAGTGTGTTCAGGTACAGTGAACTGAATTGATTTGAGCCCTACTCACCCACACACATTTGTCATTATCACCTTTTTTCCAGGTAACATACTAAGTTCAGTGGAAGCGTCAGCAGCTCTCCGTCCGTAATGAGGCAGTGGAGGAAATGAGTGAGTGAATGTGTGGAGGTGTAATAGACGGAGGGAGAAATGGAAAGAGATGAATCTCTAGCAGATAGATAATTGGAAAGAGGCTCTCTGGAGAAGCGCATCAGAAGGCTCGTGTAATTAGAACGGAGGAGTGTGTGAGGAATCTAAATGTTTCTGTGTTTGTGTCTCCGGAGGGTCTGCCGTCCTGTCGAGCCACTCAGACACACGAGTCCATCTGTTTTCTGCTGCTTCACCTGCATCCAGACACGCCAACAGCTGTTCGTTTCTATAGTTCTGAGTGTGTGCTGATGATTTCGAGATCTCATCATACTCCACGTAAATACAAGTGCATATGGAAATAGAAGCTCAATTTTTAGCTTTGCCACGAGGTCCGCATTGATGTAAACTTTCTTCTTTTCTCAGTTCATTTACTGTCATGGTGGAGCAACAGTTTGAAGAGAATCTTACTGAGCAAGTAAGTTAAAGTTGTTTAGATTTAGTTTGCATTTTTTTAATTCGGCTAAAATCTCACAACTTGACATATCAATCTTCTATTGGTCTTCTTTATACAAATTTTCTAGGGCAAGAGTTCACCAAACTTGGACTTTGTAATGCAAATAAATAAACATGAGCTTGCAAATGAAATGGAAGTCAATGGAACAAAAAGTGAAGTGTGACCAGCTCTTTAGTTATTAAAATTAATAGATAGTAAAATCATCTTTATCTGCTTAGTCCCTCGCCTTAATGCCATAGTTTGGAAGATTTCTCTTCATTCTCATAACCAAAGGTTTAGCATATGTTTTGAGAGCGTAGATTTGTTGCTGTATTTTTGTCCCCAGTGTTTTTAAATGTATTATTACACTGCACTCCACACCGCGTCTCCTGTTCTTCACTTCACTGTCTGTTTTTGGAACAGTCTGCCCTGGCGCTACAGGTCTAAAGATATCTGAATCTCATTTAGTTTGGAAGACGGACAGTAAGCCTGAATATCCAGACTCAAGAACCCTGCCAGAGCCAAAACGATCTAGCTACGAGACTGAGAGAGCGAGGTGTGTGTGTATTGATTGCTGTAAATGCATTGGGAAAACTGGGTTGATGACCTTGTGTTGAGTCGCGTCCAGCGCTTTTAGCCCACTTTATGCACTTTAAATGAAGGATGAACGCAGGCCATGAATACTGATGCCGGGTGGACAGTCTAACCACACAAGCTTAAAACCTACGCTAAACCAACCTTGATCCGGAACCTAGTCTTAAGCCAGTCTTATTGATCAATTTGCTAGTTTCATAGCTCGACTGATCTCTCGCACACTTTTATTGCAACTGTGTGTGTGCTTGATCTTCCATGCATATCAATAATCCAGTTTAAAGGCAGCTGAAGAAACTTGAGTTTGATAAGCTCGGTATTTTTGTTTCTAGAGGACAAATGCTGAAATCCAGATAAATAAAACCTGCATTCTCAACCTCCCTCACGGACACGCCACGGCTGTAAAAATGTAAAACAGGCATCTCTGAATCTAAACACATTCTGGCTGAATCCCGCCGCTTTCCAAACGTCGCTCCTCTGATGTCGGGACGGCCGTCAGCAAGTGCACTAGTTAGGGATAATGTATCCGGGCCGACGGAGAATAGAAGTGTGCGCGGTGAATTAAATCACACTGCAGCTTCTGTACATTGTAAAAGCGATCTGTGAATTCAGATTTGATTAGAGTTCGGAGGAACTGGAATGACGTTCTCGTATTTCGACTGGCTGTGTCGGCCCACTGTGTTTACTCTGGGTTATGTGTCTGCATTTTACTGAATTACCATGCTAGTGTGTTCAGTTTGTTTAAACATAGTCATGAGGATGAAAGACAGAAGCTTTATTAAAGTTTTCTCTGATATCTTCCACAGCATTGCATGTGTGTAAACAGCAGAAAAACGAAGATTGCAGATTTGTTTGCATTTAATTTCAAACATTACTCTTGTATCAGGTTGCGTAATATTATATGGATTATTTAGATGTTTGTTATAGAAATGCTGAAGTTGTAGCTAGTTACATTTATAATAATCCAAATGTGTTCTAGACATTTGCAATAACAGATTGTTCGATTAATGTCATATGGATTTATTTATGTTTATTATAGAAACGTTGAAGCTGTAGCTAGTTACATGAATAATAATAATAATATATTTATTCTATAGACATTTGCGATAACAACAACTTTATTTCATTAATATTGTATTGATTTATTTAGATGTTTATTAACTGTAGCTAGTTTCATTAATAATAATACAAATTTATTCTATTGTCTATTAAAATAAAAATATATATGTTGTTTTTTAAATGTATTTCATTTAAGATGTATTATTTGTTTCAGTAAAATAATCTCTAGACAATCATTCTGAGTTTACCTAATTCTAATGGTAAATATTAAAAGTTGGTAAGATAATGTGTGAATTATAAGTTAAATTTGAGTCTGTTTTTCATGCAAATCTATTGTACAATATATTCAATTTTTCATTATACTTTTATATCAGATCCAGTCATGACTGTTTGCCATTCACTTGTTGAAGAAACCCTCGCGTGAGCGTGTGAGTAAACTGCTCCTTTAAATGAGTATTAACAGATTGGACAAAAGCGGATGCATTGTATTAAGCCTTACAGTGTAAACGTAACAAGAGCGAGAAGGAGAGCTCACCAGGGGTGCCCTGCTATTTCACTGATGCACAATAACCTCCAGGCCCCTTAAACACACACACACACACACACACACAGAGTATCCTCTGTCCTGTCAGATCAGCTCGTGTCTGACAGTGTTTTGTGCCTCTGGAGTTTTGCGCAGAGAATATCAGATGTGAAATGTAGAAAAATCCCTCAAACGTGCCGTGTCGCACAAGCAGAGAGATCACCAGAGTGTGTCAACAGACTGACTGCTCACACACACACACACACACACACTCGACACCTCGGAGTGTGCCATTTAAGACAGACGCCCATGAGGGAGAGGAGTGAGTGTAACCACTCTGAATGTCAAGAAGTGTGTGTGTGTGTGTGTGTGTGTGTGTGAGAGAGAGAGAGAGAGAGAGAGAGAGAGAGAGAGAGTGTGTGTGTGTGTGTGTGTGTGTGTGTGTGTGTGTGTTTTGCTCGTGTTGGTTCTGGGCTTGAGCTGCTCATGGGAAAATAACTGCATAATCATCCTCCTTTACTGTCAGATTGTGAGAGTCACACACTGTAAGCTCCCATAAGAAAACAAAAATCACAAATGAGAGCTTCATTATCTCTCCTTATTTCTCCAAGAAAGCAACAAGATTAAATTGAGCGCAAATGGAGCCTTTTGCTGCTTTTTAATGTTTCTCTTGAGAAAAAACTCTCCTTTAAAGTAGGGTTATTATAGTTATATATATTATATTAATATATACTAAAATATAAAAAGTTTCCAAAGCAACATTTCTCATTTTAATTTAGTTGATGCACTAAAACTAAAAAAAAATTTTTTTAATGTAATTTAATTTTTTTTAATATATACATTTACATACATTATAAAAACATTAATTCAAAATATTAATGAAAATTAAAGTAGTATCTCAAAGGCACTAAAATAACACTTTTCACTATTTTCTCTATCCACAGTTTTGGATGATCCATTTTAATGTTTACCAGCTCCATTTATGCTCCGATTAACTGATCATCAGATCTTAATTTTAGCTCTAACATTTCTCATCAAATGATCTATCTGCTTCTCACTGGTTTTAAGGGTTTATATTATACAACTTATTAGTGTCTGTTTTTATTTGTCCTCAGGAGAAACATCAGAAACAGTGTTGGTACATGAAGCGATTGAGAATGGCATTGTGTCTCCAGCGCTGCGCAAGAGCAACATCTGAGCAATAACACTTCCCTCTGGGCTGTGCTCTACAGGCTCCAGAAAACAGTAAGTACATTTGCATATTTTCATTTGTCTCCCTTGGAACAAATGACGGAGGTTTTGCAAACCTGCTGTGAAGCTGATGAGATGCAGGAGAGAGTTTGTGGGATCATTAGAGGAGTAGTTCAGACAAAAATGAATGTTCTGTCATCACAGTCACTTCCGTCGGAGGGAAAAGAGCACCTGGGATGTTCTGTTAAGTATCTCCGGTTTGGAACGACATGAGGGTGAGCAAATGATGATGGGGTTTTTATTTTTGGGTGAACTATCTCCTTAAGAGAAGATTTGAGATACTAAACGCTGCAGGCCAGCTAGCAAAAATATATCTCAAGAACGTTGTTACGTTGAGTTATGTTTTAAAAACGTTTTTTCTTGGTTATTCAAACATTAATGGAACACTCCATTTTATAATTTTGGAAGGTCATGGGAACGTTACTTTTTAAAAGGTTCTCTGAACACTCAAAAGAACACTCACTAACGATTATTTTGGTATTCAAGTAATTGGTAAAGTAAAAGAGCGCTTCTTAAACCTCCGATGAACCTCCGGTATTTCGCCGGTTAATCGACACGGGCAAAATGCAATCGAGGATTTTTTTTTATAATCGAGGACTCAAATTTAATCAAGGAATTGTGACAGCCCTACTTCAGTCAAAAACATTAATTTCCACCTTTGCAATCTCTTCTCTGATGACGTGTGCACCGGCATGAGATCACAGCAATTAGTAAACGACAACGATCCAATCGATTCAGTCAATTCCCAGTGGACAAAATCAAGTCCCACCCTGCATTTTTCTCATTCGAGAAGCCATTTCACTCAGATATACGTCACAATAGGGAGGAAGAGATGGTCGCAGCTTCTGTTTCATGCCATTTTTAACTAATTTGTCTCCAAATTATAGTTCAATAAATTCATATGCATTAAATACTTCAGACGAGGATTTTCAGAAATGATTACATGACTTTCAAACTGTTTGCATAAACTGCTTACAAGTCAGTCATCTGATTTATTTTCTTTAGGATCGGTCATAACTTAGTAGATCGGTCTAATTTGAATCCTAAAAGTAAGACTAGTTGGTTGGTCTTATTAAGACACAGTCTTAACACAGTGGCTGTGTTTATGCAACTGAACCCAGATGTTCAGACGCTCAGTGACTTTCTTCCTCTTCACTGTTGTGCATTTAGATTCCGTGACAAACAACTAGTGCTGCAAATAAAGCAGGAGCAATGATTCTTTCTCACACACTCGGTACCCAAGGCCCTCGTTGTTATTGACCCGCTACACTAAGTGTGTGTGTGTGTGTGTGTGTGTGTGAATAACAGATAAGAAAGAGAGTGTGTGTATGATGGCAGTTCCTGTGAGTGTGTTTGTGTGTGTGTGTCTAGCAGGAGATGCTGTCAGTCAGTCTCTACAGTCCTGTTAGCACTTCTAAATAATTTTAACTGCAACTCCATAAACATTATTCACCTAAACACCCTTGTGCTGCCATTAAACCACCACCACAACACTGTCTGCAGTCAAACATCCTCTCACACTGACATTAAACTCTGAATGGCTGACATTACACACACACACACACACACACACAGGTCAGCGTGAGTGAGCATGTGCTTCTCTGTGTCCATCAGCAGCTGTCCAAAAGACTTTGACGCTCTGATTTACACAATGCACTGTAGTGAATAGAGACACATGTTCAGCAGCTGATGTGTTTTATTGAGTGTTGATGTGTACACAGCAGAGATCATCACGTCTTTTCTTTACCAGCTTAACACCAGCATCAGCCAAACACAGAAGACCCTTAAAATAGATGCATCAAATGAAAAGGTGTATAATGACGGACAGGTGAAATGCAGTGCTGGGCCTTCATTAGGACTTTGACCAGCACGATATCCCTTTTACGTGTTTAATATATATTTTTAATGGTAAAATATTTTATTATAATGTTTACAATATAAATGAATAGTAGTATAATGCTACAAGGTATAAAATATAATAAAATACGTTTAATATAAATTTGTTATAATAAATATAGCTATTGTTTTTAATAGTAAAATATTTTATTATAATGTTTATCATAATGTAAATGTTATATTGCTGAAATATTTTATATGTGATTATATTTTATATGTTTTTATGTATTTATGTAATTTAAATATTTCTAATAATTTTTATTATTGACATTTAATATTCTGTTAGGTTTGTTATGTCTTTTGTCTTTCTGTTGCTAATGCACAAATGTTTATTGTCCATTTTTATTATTTATTTAGTTATGTAAAGAATTGCATTGTGTCTAAATGTGGTTTGAGTGATCAGATTTTCCTGTTTTGGACCCTGTTTATTTGTATTTATTGCTGACCGCATCGGACGACCTGAGATGGGCCGTAAACTCATGTTGCTCCAGGTGGACTGAGCCTGGAAGTGTCCCTGAGCTGCCTTACTTAGATCTGTGTCAGGTGACACCAGGGGGCAGGACAGTTTCATTCTAGAGAGCATGTGATTGGACAAGAAAATCTGCCAGTCATCAATATTTTGGACAGTTTTTAAGGCACAAACTAGCATGTAGATGAGCTCAGACACACATACATGGACTAAAAGCCATACTGCAATTCTCTATTGTTACATTTAAAGAACTAAATGTGAGAGAATTGGTCATTTTTATTTGCCATGAATCAATGATAGTGATTTGCATTTCTTATATATAGTAGAAGTATACTACACACTGTAGAATTTCACTCTGAAATATTGTATATAAAAATACTACTATATGTTAAATGAAGAAAAAAAAAGATATGGCGTAATTTTATCACTTGGCAGTCTTTACTGTAGCATGTAAATGTTTTTTTTCTTTTAGTGTACCTAAAAGCCCCCGTCTGCATGTAACGCGCGCTCTAACGGGCAGAACGCGCCAGACCAAAGGGGCGAGAAACGTTCAACAGCTTGAAGAACATCTCATGAAACCTGTTCAATGTCAATAACGCTTCATTTCAACTGCGCACTTGTTCCAGATCAGCACATTTCACCTGTACAGCGTCTGGTTCCTCTGCGTCTTTGCGCATTTGGATATTTTATTTCTCGTTTCCTCTTTTCGCGCATGTTTTACTGAGAGACTCTTGAGCGGCGCAACAATCCATCAGTGCCAAATCCACTGATAATCAATGTGCTGCGCGTGTACTGAACGATTATCAATCATGTTATGAGCAAGTGGAATCGATACCCACTTATGAGTGGATGTCTATTTTCTTTCGCCTATGAAATATTTGCTCAAACTTAAAGGTTAAAAAAATAGCAGCTCTGACGACCTGCCGCGTGACGCGCGTTGATTATCGATGAGAGCGGCGACCTGATCGATTCCACGCGCGCTTCCTGATCCATGCACAGAGCAGCAGAGGAGATCAATCAGAGACTTAAGCTGAAAACTTCCAGCACAAGTTATTGATTAAACTCTATTAATTCATAACAGTTAATCCTTGCCCAAACATTAAAGGAAAGTATTAGAGGCTTTAGAGCTCTGCAAAATCAGACTGAACCTGAACAGCCAAACAGAGAATAAAACAAAACTTATTAAACGCGCATTAAGGAAATCCTCCATCCAGCACACAGCGCGTAAAGTGAATTCGCCTTGCGGGTTTCCACATTTCTGTCGAGTTGGAGACATTTACACGAGTGTTGTTTCTGTTAAAGGTCTGTAGTAGGAAATTAACGAGGATATAGCCGTGAACAGGAGAGCAAATCACGCGCCACTCAAGGCCAGTCTACACATCAGCTGGAAAATCAGTTCACACACATTGGATTGGGACGGTGCCCAATATATCAGTGTCGTGGCACATAAAGACACTTTATTTGACAATAGTCGACCTGTGCAGACTTTGTGCATTATTTTGGGCAGATGCATGACAAGCAACTGACCAACTAGGTTACATAATTATTCCGTCCAGTGTTTAAATGAAATGTCGCGCTCAAGTGCGCAAAAACCTTTTACGCACAGCTCAAACGGCAAGGAATGCAGCCAAATCAGTTTCTTTTAACCCTCAAATGTTTGATCTGACACCCAAATGTTATTGAAAAGATTGAAGCCAATTTTTTTCGACTTGGTTTGTGCGTAAATTCCATTTACGGCTTTAGTCTGCGCGCAAACGGAGCCTGAGTGAGCCGTTTTCCAGCTCAGGTCTGGTCTAAGGTTGCGCGCTCGGATCTGCCGAAAATAGTCTAAATGGTCTCTGATGAGTGAAGTCTTAAAGTTGCTTACGCGCTTGGCTTGAGTGAGTTATGTTCGGTGTTGCTTTTGGAGTCTCCATGGAGCGTCAAGTTCAACAGCTCAATCCAAGAAACAACTACAGTGATCCGCGGCTCCTGGTGCTTTCCATCGATTTCAGGCGCAGCGGGACATTTTAAAGATCATTTTTCTGAGTGAACCTTGTGTTGGTTTCACGTGCGCTCCTTGACGCGCGTTTATTTGTTTGCAGCTATTGGCTTATGAAAGCATTGGCTCGTGCGTGATGTAACAAATCGGCTGAAATATCTTCTAGATAGCACGCAGAAACGGACAGTTTGTCCTACCTGCTCTCAGTCGCTCCTGGCGCCCGCGGGGTCGCTGCTGTCCGGGTCCGTTTGGTCACGCAGCTGGACGTCTGAGGACATGATGCTGGACGGTCGGAGCTCTTCTCGTGGGTGAACGCAAAATGAGAAGTGGAAATGAGGAGTAGGAGAGCAGGAGGGAGGGGAGGAGACGCAGGAGGTCCCTTTACAGCCTCATTCTCACATCAACACACTTCAGTTTACAGGCGTCAAGGGTTCATCGATATCTCTCAGTTGACGGTGTTTACGCGCAAATGTGATGTGATGCATCAGTCTCGGGCTTCTGTAGTCGGGAAATGGGCACATTGGTTCATCTCGTGGGCTTTAACTGGATTAGATGCATGTGACGTTCAGATGTATGAACGCGTTTGGCGCGTCGTGTGATTGAGCGCGGCTTCAGATTCTATCTTGGGACGCCGTGTTGACGCTCTCCGGCGCGTGAGGATTAAACGAGATTTGAGCTTTTTGCTCAAACGTGCCGTGACCGCGCAATGCGTCCTCACAGATCCGTGCCACACTAAACCACAAAAACCTTTGAGCGGAAAATGTACCGCTACGCTCCACGTGTAACGCTCTTTGCAGTACTGTGGTACATGATCAAAAAACATGGTCCAAAAACTGTCATTTGCTATAGTACTCCTCCAAACTGATGGTTTTACTATGATACGAGTCCAAAAAAACAACAAGTAGTATTGTAGTATAATGGCGCTTTGATATACATTTCCATTAAGTTACAAAAACATTTTTTCTGAATGTTCTCTGAACGTCCAGACGTCCAGTGTTTTATTGGTTATACCAACCTTAAGGGAACATTCTATTTGATCATTTTGCAAACATTATGGAAACATTACTTTTGAATGTTCTCCGAACGTTCTGAAACAAGTAGCAACGTTTAATAAACATGATTAAAGACCAGATAACTTTGAATGAACGTTCTATTAACATCACTCGTTCATAACCTTGCCAGAACGTTCTGAGAGCATTGCCTATTAGCTAAGATATTTATTAAAGGGACAGTTCACCCAAAAATAAAAATTATGTCATTTACTCACCCTCAAAATTGTCCCGAACCTATACGAGTTTTATTCTTCTGATGAACATACAAGAAGATATTTTGAAGAATGTTGGTAACCAGACAGTTTTTGGTCCTCGTTGACTTCCCTAGTATGGAGCAAAACTACTATGGAGATCAATGGGGACCAGAAACTGTATCAGACTGGACCAGAACGAAATCTTTAAGAATATTCATATACCATGGTGATATTTCCAATATAGTTTAGAGGTAATTAAAAATGCTGCTGATTAACCTGGTATATGTACAAAGACACCATGATCTATTAGTGTCATTCACTGAAGTGCAGCATTGAGTAATGCACTAACTCAGACCGATCAAAGCAGCTGATGTTTTGATTGTGTTTATGCAGGTGTCCCATAAATAAAGTACCATGGTATTACCATAAGAATGTAACATTTGAATATAATGGGATGTTTTTGGAAACCACGCTCTTCTTTGAAGTGCCTTGTTATAGTACTATTTAAATACTGTGGTGTATTTTGAAGCACCATAGAATTACCGTAGCACAACCACAGTACTTTTTTGTAAGGGGTGTGTTTGAGGGTTTTCATGCGTGAATGTGTTTGAGGATGTGAAGAGTAGACTGACATCTACTGGGGGATTACTCGCTGTCTTTCTGTGTCTGAGGCTTTATTAATATCTGTGTTTGTGCTTTGGTTGTTAATTGCCTTATATCTGGAGTTGTGCACGTCAGTAGCATCCCTCACTGCGTGTTAAACATGTTCATACATGACATGCACAACATGCAACTGCCAAAGCGATGCAATCACATGGTGTTTCTCAGCATTATCAGTCTCTTTTTAACAATGTTGTGTTGAGTTTGTTTAATGAGAGGGGAGAGTAAGTGCTCGAGAGTTTGATTAGTAGAAGACAGTGCTGTTTGTTTAATCTGTGTGTTTAATGAATGCATTAGTTCACATGCCAGTTTAGCCCTCGCTGTCAAGCTAATGCCGTCCACTCGGCATATACGTACATCTATACCGCCACAATTCGATCAGGGAAGGGGGGTTTTAATTGGCAGCTGCTATTAGAAGAGCCTCCGCTCCTGCAGCCTCCGCTCTCATTTAGCAAAGGAGCAGCACACAATCAGCACGGCTCCTCTCGCAGCGATAGCTTTGTCTGCAGCCCGAGAAAAGAGGCATATGTGAAAGAATGGGAGACAGGCAGAGAGAAAGACAGCCCGGAGTGATTGTGTGATTGTCTCAGTTTAAATGAACTGTCCATCAGCCGCCTGTCACTCTCACTGGGGGCTAAGGGACCAGCCGGGGATCAGGACAAATAAAAATCAATGAGAGGAATTTGGGACCTGTTACTACTGCGTTTTTCTGCCAGTGTGTGACATGTAAGACAGTGTTGCATAACCGTACAATACAGTTATTAGCATTTTTTATGCTATGTCATGCATCACTATTGCAAGTGTTAAAAGATTTACCGTTTCTACCCGATCAATCACGTAGAAATCACAGCCTAGCAACCTTAGAAGACCCTGGCACCCTCATATTGTACTTTCTATTGCTTATATATGCTTGTATAGCATTTTCCTAATGTTCCCATTAAGTTGTGAAAACAAACATTTCTGAATGTTCTGAATATTACGTTGTGTCATTTTTCAAACATTATGGGAAAGTTACTTTTGATTGTTCTCTGAACGAAAGTAGTAACATTTAAAAAGCGTTAGACAAACATCCAAATAAAACGTTTGAGGAGAAAGAAATATGAATGATGTTTTTGTGTTGATTCATGTATGTGTTCATGTAACGTGTTTTTCCTGAAACATTTTAGTTGGACGTTCATCTAACATTGTTTAATCTTACTGCTCATAGTGATCTGACAATGTACAGCCTAAGTGATCAGACTTAAAGGGACAGTTCACCCAAAATGAAAATTCTGTCATCATTTACTCACCCTCACGTTGTTCCAAACCAGTAAAAATTTCTTTCAGCTGTTGAACTAAAAAAAATCTGATTTTTTGAAAAATACTGGTAACCAGACTGTTGACGGTAGCCATTGACTTCCATAGTGTGGAAACAAATACTATAGAAGTCAATGGGTACCGGCAACGTTCTTCAGAATGTCTTCTTTTGTGTTCAGCAGAAGAAAGAAACTCAAAGTTTGCAACAAGTGAGTAAATGATCAAATAATTATCCATGAACTCTCCTTTTAAGATTTTTACCTGATCAGTAAGCAACCACCCAAACCACCCTAGAAATGACATAGCAACACCCTAGCAACCTCCTAAAACTCTCCTAGCAACACCCTTTTATTGTAGTTTGTATTGTATAAAATCACAGCTAAAATATATTCTAAGAATGTTTTGCGAACGATCCCATTAAGTTATGAAAATGTTATTTCTCAATGTTCTCTAAACATACAAAATGTCCAGTTTTTTAAATGTTTAAAAAATGTTTTTTCTTGGTTATGTGAACATTCCAATTTAACATTATGGGAACGTTACTTTTGAATATTCTCTAAATGTTCTGAAACAAGTAGTAACATTTAAAAAATGTTAGACGAACATTCAACTAAAATGTTTCAATGTTCCATAAATGATGGATAAATAATGTTTTTGTGTTAATGTGTTCAGAACATATTAAAGACCAGATAACTCTGGAATTGATGTTTAACATCACATGCTATTGATGTTTGTTCATACCGTTGAGAGAACCTTGTCAGAATGTTCTGAGAACTGGGATATATATTGAGAATATTCACCACTCTCTGGTCTGTTTCAGGGCTGTTAATGTCTTCCTTACTCACTAGTGTCTTTCTCTCTGTGTGAACAGATCCCCAGGGAGGCGACATGCAAACCTGCAGACAATCCACGGTCCATCAAGGGGTCTCTGGGGTCTCTGTGAGTCTCTGATGTGTTCAAGTGCAGGTTAATTCTTGGCTTTTAGTGTCAGTAAACAGTGTGCTGGATTAGAGGACAGCCATCGATCTGACCACCGTAAGAGAGAGAGAGAGCATCAATGCACACACATTCACCGAGAGACAGACACTCCCGCTGAATTGCTTTGAAATCCCCATTCAGACATTATAACATTAGCAGACCGCTAAATGTCACCAAATGAATGAGTATTTGTCAGAAAGAATAGAGCTGCGTTCTATCTTATAGCGTTGTTCAGACTGAATTATTTTAAAGGGGAAGCGTGTCATTTATTCACTACTAATGATATTAAATTTACACATTTCAGATGACAAAATAATAAAAAATTCAGTGATTATACACACACACACACATATATATATATATATATATATATATAGATAGATATTGCATTATGTATTATATAAGATTTTTGTAAGATGTAGATAAGTTTCTTTAATGGTGTTAATTAAAAAAAAAAAAAGCACAGTAAAAACAGTAATATTGAGAAATATTATTACAACAATTTAAATGAACTGTTTTCTATTTTAATATATTATAAAATGTAATTTATTCCTGTGATGCAAAGCTGAATTTCTTTATTATAATCAGTTATTATCAATGTTGAAAACAGCTGATTCATATGCAAAATATGTTCTAAGAACATTTTGCTAATGTTCCAGTTATGGAAATGTTTTAAAATATTTAAAATTAGGGATACACCGATACCACTTTTACGAGTCCAATACGATACTTCTATTTTTTGCACTCACCTGTATTTTCATAGCATTTGTAATTTTTTGGCTAAAGATACATATATATATATATATATATATGAATCTTGTTAGCTGCTTCATTGAGCAAACAGATTTCCTTCTGTTAATTATGCCTGTTAAAATGTGTTGTACAAGCTTTTGTTATTTTCACTGTTGGTTTTATTGCTGTATAGTAGCAGTATTTCATCTTTAATTGAATGGTGCATTAGAGCTGCTCCATTACAGCGGCTCAGTACTGTCATCACAAGATGTTTTCCTGCAATAATGCAGGGAACCACTCATTATACATAAATCTTGTAACAGCAATGAACATATTTTCTTGAAATATAAGTCGCGTTTTTTTTTCATCTGTAATGTACTGCGACTGATATTCCAAAGCGATATGATGCAAAACACTCATAAAGCAAGCAGACCATGTGCAACGCGCGCACACATTTGTGTTGGTGTGAAATGAGGGAGACACATTAAGCCTAGCACATTTCACATAGGATGCTAGTTTCACTTTTGCTTTAAAGGTGACATATCATGAAAATCTGAGAAAACGAGCGCGTCTGATTTCGCTCTCTTGTGACGTGGCAAAGGGATCTCATTATAATATTACCACCCCTTAATCTGTAAACTTCCACTCATGGCACCGTCATTTTGATTTCGCAAGCGACAACGGTGTACTAGTTCTAATGCCATGGAGAAAGTTTGAGCGAAGCATGCTAACTGTTCTGTGTTTGGCTGCGCAGACGAGCACAGAACACTGTTTAGAGTCCCAGCCTCAGAGGAGACAACAGAGCAGTGGATTTATTGATGTATTTACTGTATATTGCTGCTGCCACACAGATCTAAAATAAGCAAGCGATTTATTTCCCAGCTGTTTACCTTCACAGACATAACCCACTGTTTTTGTAACTCGTGTGTATTTAACGTAAACTTGTGTGTGAATGAGAGCTTAGTTTAGTACTCGCATGCTGCGACAGCCGCTTTCTGTGCGTGTGCTTCAGATGTGTGCGCTCAGAAAACCCTATATCAGAAGTGTTACACTCATATGGTTTAAAACGCATGATTTCAGTGCGATAAACATGATAATCAGAACCAAAACAGATGTTTTTAGCAGGTCCAAACTGTAATGGCGCAGCTCTATTCTGGAAAAGGGGACGGGGAGCAGCAGGTAATTTGCATTTAAAGACACAGGCTCGAAAAACAGCGTGTTTCTGCTTCCACTCAAAATAGGCATTTTCAAAATGATATAATAAATGATCTGTGGAGTAGTTTGAGCTGAAACTTCACAGACACATTCTGGGGACACCAGAGACTTATATTACATGTTGTAAAAAGGGGCATAATATGTCACCTTTAAATAAAGTTGTGTATGCTTGACGTTTAAAATAAATGTTGTTTATAGTGAATGCCCCTATAATTTTTGTATGTTTTATATTTACGATTTAGTTTTAATCCAAATGATGCGTGTGCTAAGTGTGTGAACAGCAATCACGATTATGCAACAGAAGTGCGCTCTCTCTCTCTCTTTACTGTCAGAGTAACTTTAGTAACTTGTGCATTGTTTTACTTGCTTTCCGACCAAACTACAAACTTTCCAGTGCTGTCTGTGAGAAAGGGATGTTTGCTCGACAAGCTCGCGCATCAGTGCCGCCGCGCGCTCAATCCACTCAGTGTGCTTTGCTTTGAATGTTTAGCATTATATTAATTAAATTTTTACATTATATTCATTTTATGAGTTATGTGTGCGCAGTATCGGCACCGATACCAATACTAGTACTAGTATCCATGCATCCCTATTTAAAATGTTTTTTCTTATGTGAATGTTAAGGGATTTAATTTTTGTAATTTTTCAATATATATAATGCAATATATATAATAATTTTATGTGATATATATATATATATATATATATATATATATATATATCACAAACAATCTCATAAAAATATATCTGTAAATGTTTATGCAACTTTATCCAGGAGCTACAGAGACATTATTCAGATTCATACAGAGTCTTGAGTGTGCGTTGCATCATTCTGTGCTGCTGAACTGAATACCCACAATCCTTCAAGGCACAAAGTCGGTCCCAAACAGAAGCGAAGAGGAACGTTTGTAAAAGCTGCAGTCGTGCCGCTGTTTCAACAAACCACCGTCAGTATTCAATATTCATAAAACTGGCACAAAAAGTTCTACTATGTGGAGAAATCATGTTGAACTTCCTTCACAGAGGAATCAGAAGCTCCTGCCCTTCCTCTCATCTGTTCATCTCCACAGGTTATGCATTTATGATAATTGAAGTAGTGTGAGAGAACTGCATGTTGATGTTGTAACTAAACACACTCACACACAGAAGTGCAGCGTGACTTTGCTCTGCTTAACTGATTCTGTTCTTCATAACCTCCAGCGATGTCTGTTTGTTAGGTGTTGAATGATGTCAGTGTGTGATAATGTGTGTATTGTCTCATGATGCAGGCCTCCAGTCTGTCTCTGACCCACTATCCTAGAGGATAACATGGGAATTAAGGAAAATTCTGGAACATCTGAGATCAGAGAAAAATATCAAGTTTCAAAACCTTACAGCGGCGTCAAGCATTTGTGAGTATCACACTTATAAATGTATGAATGTCATTTAATTATATAGCAAAATATCAAATCAGATGTCTTTACAAACTTTACAATCAATATAAATCAGGATTGAATTGCTAAAACACTAGATGTAGTGCTGAAGATGTAGTGTTTGTTAGTGGATGAGAACTGACTTCATACATCCACTAAAAATCACCAAAACATTTTTTCATTTTTATTAGTTTTTTTTTTATTCTATATATATATATATATATATATATATATATATACAGGGCTCGAATTTCGGCATGGGGTTGTGCATAATTCTACTCATTCCCGCAGTTTGCGCTCTTGTAACTCAAGAAATTCCCGCAAATATTTCAGCGTAAAGACGCTCGGGACAGATTGCGGAGGAATGTATCATTTGCACGTGCTTTTGAGTCTTACAATTTTAAACATTCAAGTGCTCAATTCAATACTCGCACATAGAGCCGCATCTGAGAGCACGCGACTACAGAACGAAGACGCCTTATTGCGCGAAAACAGCCAAATTACAAAATTAAGTCAAAATGCACGTCTTGAAGAGTATTCACGTAAACGGTCGATTTATACTAAACATTGACGGTATGTAGGCTATTAAGTGAATGTAAACAGTTGAGAAACAAAACTTACGTGTAACCATTAGATCCGTGCAGGAGGTCTTAAAGAGACGGCAACCTAAATAAACCTGCTGCTGTCTGTCATTAATGTTTATTTATACATTGAAGACTAACCAGTGCTATTTTAAAGTTAAATAGATTATTCCGTTTCTGTGGTATTTCTGTACCTCAATATTACTGTTATACCTACCTGAAAAAGCACAGTTAAAGCACAGTTCATTTTAGTTGTATTTGTTTGTGCCATTGCTTGTCATTTATCTATTCTTATTTTATTACTGACTGTTTACTTGTCTTGTTTAGTTAAAATAAATTCAGAGTTTGAAATCAAAGTTCTTTTTAAGTATCTTCCTCACAATATAAATAGGAATCAGCATTATAAAATGTAAAACACAAATATTATTATTATTATTTCAGACCCTTAGGTCCATATCATAAAAATAAGAGCGAGAGAAAGAAAATTGCATACAAACATACATTTACATATAACAAGCACTGTTTAGAAACATACACACGTGAAGGCCAGTGCTTCCAGAACAGGGAGGAATACCTTGTGTCACTCAATGTAGGATCATTTAAGGCCATTATAATTGTATTTCTTGAATCACTTAGTCAACACATGAAACTATACATATAATTCCTTAACACAGCATGCAAAGTAGGAACATCATTATATACAAACATTTGGCTTGCACTTATCATATATTATAAATACACTCGGTGAGGAAACATTTAGGTTGGATGGGATGATTGTTGTTTAAAAATATGTCTAAAAAAATACACTAACTCCCCCCTCAAATAAAAACAAATCCCTCCTATAAGAGCCACCTAAAGGGGGAATTCCCACCCCCCATTTTCCAAAATGAAATACAGGCCCTGATATATATATATATATATATATATATTTACATTTAGTTATTTAGCAGATGCTTTTATCCAAAGTGACTTTCAAATGAGGACAATAGAAGCAATCAAAATCAACAAAAGAGCAATGATATGCAAGCGCTGTGACAAGTCTCAGTTAGCTTAATGCAGGACACGTGGTACGTATATATAATAAATCAAAAGAAAACAGATAGACTAGAGCAAGCTAGTGTTAGAGGCCTTTTTGCTTTTGTTAACTGTATAATAAATAAAAAGAAAACAAAGATAGAATACAAAAAGATTAGAGAAGCAAGTGTTAGTTGTTGTTTTTTTAAAGAAAACAAGCAGTTTTATATATATATGTATATATATATATTAGTTGTAGTTATTTTAGCACTTCAATTTAAACTAAACAAAAATTAGAAATGCTGCCTTGGAAAATAGCTGAAATAAAAATACATTTTAAAATATTTTACTTTATTTCAGTAAACATTTTTTCCCCAGGTTTTTTGTTTGTTTGTTTTTGCGTGGTTTTGGTTTTAGTTAACTAATAACCCTAGTGTGTAGGTGTTTATCATGAAGTTAGACAGCCGGAAGACTTTCCTCTCATAACATTAATCTCTCACACATACACGGCGGCTTGAATTTGCCCTTCTGCTCATTTTTCATGGACTAAACTCTGGTGTTTAACTGCATTTTGATATGACTGATGAAACACCAGCAGTGTGTGTGTGTGTGTGTGTGTGTGTGTGTGTGTGTGTGTGTGTGTAATAACTCGAGCTGCTGCTTCAGCAACATCAGCACACACACTACTGAAAGAAAGGCTTATCAGTGGAGCACAAACACACGCGCTCTGCTGTATGTGTGTGTGTGTGTAAAGTGCTCTTTGTTTCAGGCCTCTCATGTTCCATTAGTGTTGCCATTGTCTCTGCTAAATGAAAGCTGCTCGTGCACCAGGGACACTCGCACACTAACTAGTGCTCCCTGGATATCTCATCTCAACATGTTAATTGAGCCAAATGTTGATTTCAGAGCCGTATGAGGTTGTTTTTCAGGAGTGACCGTGATAATGAGAGCCGGCCGCTGGGTTTGTACTGTCATCATATAAAAACATCCATAGAGACGCTGTAAACATGACAAGCGGCTTCAAATAACCATGCTGGACATAATTCATGAGTTTTATTGAATGCAGCAGAGATGTTTGAGCTGTTAAAGGTGAAGTGAGTCGTTCCTAAGCCGCTCGTATGATTGAGACTGTTGTTTTGTCCAGCTGAAGTCTATTTAAGGCTAGTCGGCCCATATTCATAACGCCCTCGGGCAGCTGTTTGCATTCATTCATACGAGTACAGGTCCTCCTGCTTGAATGGGGAAAGACTGAAATATATATAAATGTTTGTACAAATGGCATTTCAGGGATCGGTGGGACTCTCATTCATACACTGAAAAACAAAAATTGGTGTAGGGTTTAATTAAAAAAATAAGGTTCACTCAGAAATTGCTAGTAAGTTTCAGTAACGTTAAATTAAACATAACATTTTGAAGTATAAAGACTATAAATGTACTAGAAATAGTATTTTCTTGTTTTAGTTACAACTTATAAAAAATATTTCACAGTGTATATATATAAGTATATATACAGTAATAAGTCAAATATATATGTGTGTGTGTGTGTGTGTGTGTGTGTTTAAAGTGCAGAGTGAAAATCATGTGCAGCAATGCATAAGCAATCTTTAAATAAAAAAAATGCAAGGCCTTTACATGGACACACGTCTTCTTACAAATATATAGAAATAAATGTAAAAAAAAATGTATAATAAATAAATACAATGCACAGTATTCAGGTGCAATTCAGGTGCAGCAATGAACAAAAGTATAATGTAAAAATTAAAATAATATATGAATAAACAAAAAATATGCAAGGCCTTTACATAGACACAAAACTCCTTAAAATAAATAGAGATAAGTGGTAAATATTTATGTATACATTTTTTAAAAATGCACAGTAAAAATCAGGTGCAGCAATACACAAAAGTATAATATAAAAATGTAATAATGTAAAAAATAAATAGATAAATCTATTTTGATAAAAAAATAAATAGAACTAAATGTTACATAAATGTAAATAAAAAGAATTGCACTGTGAAAATCTAAGGTATAATATAAAATTGAAAATAATGAATAAATTGAAAAACATAAGTAAGAGATGTGTGTCTTACATAGACACACATCTCCTTACAAATATATAGCTTTTTTTTTATAATAAATTATATATATAAATTATAATATACATTTTTAAAAAGTGCACAGTGAAAATGAGGTGCACCAATGTGCAAAGCTATAATATAAAAATGAAAATAATGTATAAATAAAACAAACAAAACATGTAACGCCTTTACTTAGAAACATGACTACTTAACAACTATATATTTAAAAGTATTGTAATAAAAAAAAAAAGTAAAGTAGTAAGTAGAATATATACACATAAGAGCAGATCTTTGCAGAAATGTTTCATAAGAACGGCTCATATTTTGAGTCAGTGTGGATCTGCGTCTCGTCAGAGTTTCCTCCTGTTCCTCCTGTCGGCTGTCGAGCAGAAACATTCAATCGTGAGCACAGCAACAGCTGAAACTCTGAATGTGGATAATAATGCTGTGATGTGTTCAGAGTTACCCACAATGCACAGCGGCATGAATTAGTCATGTGGATTACCGTGTTACTGTTGGCCGCTGTTATTTATGCTGTTGTTGTGTTTGTCATGTAGGAGTAATTATTATGAGCTCATCTTTTACTGTTTTTGGTTAGCGCTGTCCAAGTTTGTTCATTATAATGGGACGGATGGTGTATTTTCACAGTGCACTGACAGCTCGCTTCCACTGTCGTTTGTATATGAAGTATGTTCATGTCAGAGCTGAAATCTATTTATTAATTCATTATGAAGCGAGTGGAGTGAGTTAATGTCCAGTCAGTCCATCCAGAAGTGTCTCCTCAGGGAGAAGAGCTCCGATCGCTCAAATCAAGAGGGTTAGACTGCGATTGTGAGAGGAATTAAATGAAGCGGTGTGTGTGTGTGTGTGTGTGTGTGTGTGAGAGAGAGTGTGTTGTGTGTGTGTGTGTGTGTGTGTGTGTGTGTGCGTGTGTGTGTGTGTGTGTGTGTGTGTGTATGTGTGTCTGTGTGTGTCTGTGTGAGTGTGTGTGTGTGTATGTGTATGTGTGTCTGTGTGTGTGTGAGTGTGAGTGTGAGCGTGTGTGTCTGTGCATTACGACTTTATAGTATTCATCTGTCTGTCTGTCAGTCTTAATTATTGAAATAAAGCTGATATTTAAATAAATAAAAAAAATTAAGCTAATATTGAAATAAAATATAATAAATATTAGTCTTTACTAAACCTTTCATTGGCAACTAACTGAAGTGTATTGATGCACTAAAATTACTAGAACAAAAATTTGAAATTAAGATGAATTCAAACTTAATAGAAATATTTGAAAATAAATTAATTTAATTATTATTTAATAATTGTTAATAAATAGCATAGTTATCATGATTGAAAACACAGTTTCTGTCACCAAAAAAAAAAGTTATATATATATATATAGTTCATAACTTAGATATTGATATATATAGATATAGATATATTGATTGATATATTATAATAAAAATGCATTAATTATTCATATATATATATATATATATATATATATATATATATATATATATATAAAATCATTTATAATTAAATTGTATAATTAAATATAATTTAATAATTTAATTACTTATATTTTATATATTAACATTAATTATATATAATATAACAATATATAACATATGTTGATATTCATTTTAAACACTA
>NW_015506454.1:624450-626950 GCF_001515645.1 Sinocyclocheilus grahami | reverse complement strand
TGAAAGGCCACTTAAGTGTAAAAGAGAGACACTCATTACTATGTTTCTTAAGTACACTTTTAAAAAGTGCATAATGATGAAAAAACGTTATAATAATGAAGTTAATTGTTTTTCTTTAAAGTACATTTTTAAATTATTTTATTGTTTTCATAATCTTTCGTTCTTTTTGACTAGTTTTATCAATAATCGTAATTTTTTGAAGAAAAGTCAAAGTATTAATTATCATTTTGGTTTGATATAAAACTAAAATGATAATTAATACTTTGACTTTATACATATATAAATATACAAATATTTGACTGTATATATATATATACATATATTAGGTGAAAATCTTAAAGGTATAGTAGTGAAGGTAATGGAAAACTCTCCATCCCTTTATAGTGAACATGCTGCATTTTCTCTGCAGTGAGAAGTAAATGTCTACAACTTTGTTCCTTTAGATCTTTCTCAGAAGCTCTTGTGGGCATCTCAGACTAATAATGAACACTCCTCCAGTTGCATTCTGGGTAACTGTCAGCTTGTGTCATATGCAGGTTGTGATGGCAGTCACCTTTAGCTGTGAACGGCCCTCGGTGACGCCGACTCGAGCGCTTACTGGATTGAGAGATGTTCGTCTGTTACCACGGTAACAATTCACATATGATTTTACATTCAAATACACTGTATTAGACGAGAAGCATAACTTATATTCTCATTATTTACACTACCGTTCAAAAATGTGGGGTCGGTATTTTTTTTTTTAAAGAAATTAATACTTCTATTTAGCAAGGATGCATTAAATAAATCAAAAGTGACAGTAACGACATTTATGTTACAAAAGATCTCTATTAAAATAAATGCTGCTCTTTTGAACTTTCTATTCATCTGTGAATCCTGAAAAATAAAACGTATCACGGTTTCCACACAAATATGCAGCAGCACAAGTGTTTTCAACATTGATAATAATCAGAAATGTTTCTCGAGCAGCAGATCAGAATATTATACTGATTTCTGAAGATCATGTGACACTGAAGACTGGAGGAATGATGCTGAAAATACAGCTGCGCATCACAGAAATACATTACAGTTTACTATATATTCACATAGAAAACAGTTATATTAAATAGTAATAATATTTCACAATTTTTACTGTATTTCTGATCAAATAAATGCAGCCTGGGTGAACAGAAAAATCTTGATCGTTAGTGTAAATTATACAGTAACTTCTATCAATGAGATTAAATGTGCTGTTACTAGGTGATCAGACTTTCACCTGCTGGCTTATAAATACTCTCATTTTCATCAGAATGCATGAAATATTCTGCAATCAAAAGGTTAGAAAGTTTCTCTCTCATGTAGTAAACGTGTGTTTGTGAAATTTGAAGGAGTGAAATTTAGTGATTAAATGCATATAGTTTGTGCCAGAAACGTTTCTTAGTTTCAAAGTCCAGAAATCTCTCTAAAGGCTGAGATGAGGTGACTGTTCTGAATGAAACCTCACTGAAATGTTTGTTTGTTAATGCACACGTCTCCATCCGTCTCCATCTGTCTCCTTTCATCCTCTCTCTTGCTCTCCGTATCTCTCTCTCGGTCTGCCTGTCTCTCTCTCTCTGCTCCTGAGTGCTTTTTAAATAACATCACCTCAATTATTGCACACAGACGGGCCGCTCTAAAAGCCTGAGCTGCAGTCAATCGCCTGCTTACAAGAGACACACACACTTAACACACACTGTGCACCATTGTGTCTGTGTTTTTGAGTCTGAGATCGAAAGAAGCACTCTGTTTATCATCTACTGTACTACATAGGCAGCTGCCTTCTGAGGGAACAACCGGCGCTTCATTTGAGTCACTCTACAGGTCCTCACGTGAAACACACAAAATCAATTGATGTCAAAGAAGTTTGAACAATGCATTAACTGTAAAGCCTAACATATGAAATCATAGTCAGAAAATCTCAATTTCAACCTTTAGACAAAATCTATAAGAATCTGTGTTTTATGTTTTGTATCATATTTGATCCTTCAGGCTTTTATGCCTCATATAGACTGATATAGTGAGAATATGGAGGGAAAAAATGCTCAGTTTTATTTAGAGGCTCAAACTGAGCAAAAATATATGATTTGGTGCAGATGCTGATATTTATATGATGAGATTCTGATGCTTGTAATGTAAAATAATGAGATCTTTATAACAGTATAGCAGATATCTCCGTCGCTCTATATCTCCAATCATATGTGTCCCTGCAGCACAAAAGCAGTGTTAAGTCGCTGGGGGATATTTTTAGCAATAGCCAACAATACATTGTATGGGTCACAATTATAGATTTTTCTTTTATGCCAAAAATCATTAGGATATTAAGTAAAGATCATGTTCCATGAAGATATTTTGTTAATCTCCTACTGTAAATATATCAAAACTTCATTTTTGATTAGTAATATGCATTGCTAAGAACTTCATTTGAACAACTTTAAAGATGATTTTCTCAATATTTAGATTTTTTTGCACCCTCAGATTCCAG
>NW_015506454.1:621639-622910 GCF_001515645.1 Sinocyclocheilus grahami | reverse complement strand
ACACACACACACACACACACACACACACATACACACACACATACACACTCACACACACACATATATACACACACACACACACACAGACACAGAGAGAGAGACACACACACATACACACACACACACACACACAGAGAGAGAGAGACACATACACACTCTCTCACACACACACACACATATATACACACACACTCACACACACACACACACACACATACAGGAAACTGTGCTGATGGAACTAAATGACCCCAAGCGTCATGCTTTATAGTGCAGAATCTGTGTGTGTGTGTGTGTGTGTGTGTGTGTGTGTTTGTGATACTTCGCTCTTTATGTGTTCTGTGGAGAGAAACATGGAGTCAGAAGTGTTTTAATGTCACTCGTTCCCTGCAGATGAATAAAGAGAGCGAGAGAGAGACTCGTATTTCTGTTTATGACACACACACATACTCTGGCATACTTCATTCTGATTGGTCAGTCGCCTCGTTCCATTGTCAAAAATTTCTATAATCGTCTATATCGTTGTTTTGTACCACTATACTCTTTCTTCTCACGTAATATAATAATTTACACTCAAATTAATATTTCATATACATTTGAAGAGTTCAGATGCAAAAGCCTCGAAGTAGCATCTGAAATTTTCATCTAAAATGAGCATTTTTATCAGGCTCCTATATTTATGTTCAGTTTATTTAGTAAGTAGCCATGCAGTGCGCATTATAATGTACCATCAGCATTATCACAAAATAAACTCTTAAGTTCATCCTGATCGCCTGTGTTTTGCGATGATTGTCTGACTTACATACTCATATATACAATTATTTGGATGAATATCTGAAGCAAATGTCACACGTCTGGCCTCAGTAATGAAACATTTCTGTGAAAACTGTGAATTCTTATGTAAATTGTTATTCTGTTAAATGCAGTAATTTAAATAAAAATGGATTTAGCTTGTATTTATTATTGAGCACTGGGAGTACCACATGTAAAAACTATTGTATATCAATTAAATAATTCATTATAAATAATTATAATTATAAGTGTTATGAATACTAATGTAATTTTAAATAATATTAATATTATTAATAATAATAATAATAAAAGGGTACATTAAACCATTGAAAATGTTCAAATTTTTAAAATTGTATTTATTTTTTAGTTCATTTCAACAATTTATGTAATGATTTAGCTTGTGTTTATTGTGGAGGACTGGGTGTATCACAAAAAATATGAATTTATCAGTTAAATAAATAATAATTTTAAAAAAATGTTTT
>NW_015506454.1:612797-620236 GCF_001515645.1 Sinocyclocheilus grahami | reverse complement strand
AAACGAATAAAAATGACAAAAACACAATATAATTTTTATAACATTAAGAGCTATTTCTATTTTTTTAAATAAATAAATGTATTTGTTTAAATTAAAGTACTTCAATAACTAAAACTAAATAAACTAAAATTAAAAATGTTAATTTAATAATAAATTATATAGACATAAAAAACGAATAAAAATGACAAAAACACAATATAATTTTTATAACGTTAACAGCTATTTCTATTTTTTTAAATAAATTAATTTTATTTGTTTAAATTAAAGTACTTCAATAACTAAAACTAAATAAACTAAAATTAAAAATGTTAATTTAATAATAAATTATATAGACATAAAAAACGAATAAAAATGACAAAAACACAATATAATTTTTATAACGTTAACAGCTATTTCTATTTTTTTTAAATAAATAAAAAATTTTATTTGTTTAAATTAAAGTACTTCAATAACTAAAACTAAATAAACTAAAATTAAAAATGTTAATTTAATAATAAATTATATAGACATAAAAAACGAATAAAAATGACAAAAACACAATATAATTTTTATAACATTAAGAGCTATTTCTATTTTTTTAAATAAATAAATGTATTTGTTTAAATTAAAGTACTTCAATAACTAAAACTAAAATAATTTTTTTTAATTTAATAAAAAATTATATAGACATAAAAAAAGAATAAAAATGACAAAAACACAATATAATTTTTATAACGTTAACAGCTATTTCTATTTTTTTAAATAAATAAAAAATTTAATTTGTTTAAATTAAAGTACTTCAATAACTAAAACTAAAACTAAAATTAAAAAATGTTATTTCATAAAAAATTATATAGACGTATAAAAAAAGAATAAAAATGACAAAAACGAAATAATTTTTTTTTATAACGTTAACCTAAACAAAAATGAAAACAAAATTCAAATTCAATTCAAAATTCTAACAAACAATATAGCAGTATATCACAGGGCTCGAAACTGGACTGTTTTGGTCACATATGCTCCCGAAATGTAATCTGTGTGACCCCAAAATATATTTGGGAGCATTTGTGCGAGTGCAAATAATTGTTGTGGTGCGACCTGTCTTTATTTGGTTATATTAGCCGTCAATCACTCACTTTCCCTGCACTGCAGAAGCCAGAGACACTGAAGACGGACGCAAAGAAAAGAAAATACTGCAGCTGTGAAACAACCTCACTGTTCACTGTGTGAAATATAGAAATTTTATTGTGAGTGGGGGTCTATATGAATGTATTTCTGAGGGGAACTGATTGTCTTGAGAAGTTTAAATGACCTTTTCTAATCTAAACAAATCAGTGCAGAGCTGCTGTGTTTACAGCGGTAAGCAAGGAAACGTTATAATGCTGTTCCATAAGCACCACCTGCTGTCAGAGAGTGAATTTGCATCGCATTCATTAACTAACTGCTTGATTTTTACTGTACATTTCTGCTAGGGATGCACCGATACCGATACATATCGGGCCCGATACTTGGCTCCTGTACTCGTACTTGTTAAAATGCCCCGCAAAGAAACACTGACAACAGAACAACAGACAGCAGAATGGAGTTATTAGAGATTAAGGATGTCTACGAAGTATTAGCAATGTTAAACATTCAGTATTAACGCCTGTATAGCTGACGTGCGCGAGCAGATAAGCAAAGCACGCTGAGTGGGATATAAAAAAATTAAGTATGTGCTTGCTTCATGAGTGTTTCTGCATTAAATGAGTCACTTTGGAATATAAATCGCAGCATCTTTCAGATGAAAAACGCTACTTATATTTCTGAAAGATTTATAGCGAGTGGTTCCCTGCATTATAACAGCAAAGCGCGTGATTACAGTACTGAGCCGCTGCAATGGAGCAGCTCTAATGCTATTACAGTAAAGATGATGTACCACACAGCAAAAAAATTAACAGTGAAAGTAACTAAAACTTGTAAAATATGGGCATAATTAAGTTTGAAAATAACTGAAGGATATATCTATACGATAAATTAAGTTAACCAACTAACATAACTATACATATTCTTTTGGTTTCTGTACCCAATATTTAAAAAAATGTACAAATACAATGAAAACACCAGTATCGGTACTCGGTATCGGCAAGTACCAAAAATAAAAGTATCGGTATCGGCCGAGTACTGGAAAAAGTGGTCTCGGTGCATCCCTTATGGACATCAACTTGAGATAGTCACCACTGATAAGCTATTACTAAATATAATGTAGAAACTTAAATTTTCTGTAAAGCTGCTTTGCTTTTTCGTGAAAAGCGCTATACAAATAAACTTGAATTGAATTCAGCCGCCTGCTGTTTTTGTTTCGTGCAGATGTTTTATGTAGCATAAATTCACAAAGCTAAAGTCAGAGCATTCGGTTTATGCTTCAGATTTTGAAATAATACATTCTAATGTACTTCTGAAACCGCTCATGTATGCAGCATCTTTGTTTGGATCAGGATTAAAATGCAGTGGTTGTCTCGGACTGTCCCGCTTTTAATGTACAGGATGTAGAAAACTCTTTTATGAACTCACTTAAAGAGTTATGTAGTATAATTTTGCCAGGAAATATTTTAGAATATGTTAATGTAAAAAATCTTGTGTAATTTAACGTGTGTTTGTTTGTTTGCTGGTTTTTATTGTATTTGTTTTACTTGTATTTTTAAAATTGTTTTGGCCATGAAAATAGCCTAAGATGCTGACATAGCGTTAAATAAAAATATACTACTACTACTGTGGTTGTCTCTAATTTTAAATGACATCTTATTAATGTACTCAGATTTTAATTTTTCTTGTCTCTTGCTTAAAAAAAAGAAAGAAAATAAATATTTTAAAGATCAGAATCAGCTTTACTCGCTTCTAAAACATCAGCGATCAGAATTGGCCATGAAACATTGATGCATTACTAACAAGAAACAAAGAATTCAGGATCAGGTTCAATTGCTGAAGCTTTTAATCATCAGGATGTTCCTCTCAACTGGCAGCTGCGATGCTCCTTAATATTCAGTGGGTGCTCCTACATTTTTGTTGGTGCTCGGCTCCTAACTTCTTGAAGCATCAGTGCTACAAGTAAAAAAGCTAATTTCGAGCCCTATATCAATGATACTAGAATAGCGTGGGGGCAAACAACCAAAATATTTAAGGCTTTTTCTTAGGAAGCAGGATTTTGAAATAGAGAAGTCTTAATAAAATGAAATGAAAAAAAAAAAAAATTAAAAAAAAAATTTTTTCTTTTTTTTTTTTTTTTTTTTTTTTACAAACTAAAATGCAAAAATTAATTTAAATAATTAAGAAAAATATTTATTAAGTAAAAAAAAAATTAAGCCGTACATTAAACTGTTGTAAATATTTCTTTAAAAAGCTTCAAAATTTATTTATTTTGTTTTATTAAATATATATATATATATATATATATATTATTTGAGTGCAACAATTTATATAAAAATGGTTTTAGCTCGCTTATTATGGGGGACTGGGTTTATCACAAAAATGTTTTCCTATTAATTAATTAGCAAAGAAAAGTCCTTCCCTTGTGGATTTTCCTTATGGGCAAGGAAGCGATTTTCTTCACCTAAATTCCAGGAGGTCGTAAATGTATCGGATGTCAGCATTGCTATAGAACCAGGGGCCTGTTCAGCTTCCTGGGGTGTTACAGAGTATTTGTTAAATCTAGCTAACAAAATATATATTGTGTGTTTGAGTGGTCCAGACGCTACAATTTACACAACATTCACCTTTCAACATTTTTTTTAAATAATTAAAAAAATAGATATATTAAACCCATGTAAGTATTTCTTGAAAAAGTTTCAAAAAGTATTGCTTTGTTTGTTTGTTTTTTACTTCCTAAGAACATTATGCAGTTGCACTGTTCGGCTTTTTAAGGAAATGTGTTGATATCATTGTTATACGAGCCATAATTTAAAACACTTAAGATATTGCTTCTTTTAAGATAAAAACTTAGTGACACACGGGGAAACATCGGAGTCATTTATCAGCAGTGCACGCGAGCATCTGATGCGTGTGAGTGTGTTTGCTGGTGAAGAGCACGAGCTTTTCTTTATCTGTTGAACACAGAGAGTCAGAGACACGCCGAGGCCCCGGGAGCCTTTAACACACTTCAGAGTATATTTCAACACTGTGCCATTAGTATTCACAGGTGCTGCTGAAGAAGTGTAGCATTTCAACAAACACTGCAAATTAACACTTCGTTACGGCTCATCAGTTTAGGTTCACTGAATATCAAACTCATCTAATTTACAGATATATTTATTATAAGTGAGATGCATGAAATATGTTTAACCCGTTTCATTTGACATTATCATGGTTTCGTTTTTTCTCTCCGAGTCAAAACTGTAGGTGAGTGAAAATGTGTTAATGTTTCAGTCATGATGCACTTATATCTCATACTTCTGAGCATTAATGATAATTGCCTTATTAAATGTCCCTTCTGGGTTTTATTGCCGTTTAAATTCTGAATTTCTCTGTTTTCCTGATGAACGCGCCGCTGTGAGGAAATAAGCTGGAAGATACAGGGTTTATGTTTTATGAATTGTGCATATGTTAATATTTTACTTATCAGTGTTCACTCAACCATGTCAAATGAAATCACATTTATTTCTATAGCGCTTTATACAATACAGATTGTTTCAAAGCAGCTTCTCAGTAATAAACAGGAAAATAACAGCTAGATTAATCAGTTATGAAACAAATACAGGTACATCTGATTTTTATTTAAACTCTAAAACTATCTTTTACTGTCAGACGTTTCATTTGTGATTTCCTTTCTGTTTGTTTCTATGCAGTAAGAATTTACTTTAACGAACAATGAGCAATACATTTGTTATAGTATTTATTAATCTTTGTTCAAATTAGTTACAAATACAAATATTCATTGTCAGTTCATGCTAGCTCAAGTGATTCACAATGGTTTAATATGCTATTTTATTATTATATATTATTTATGACTTATTTTATAAAAAAAATTGGCGTGTCATTTTGTAACCAAATTATGAAATTAAATTAATTATGAAATTATTAATTACTTCATGGATAAATTCATATTTTATGTGGTGCACCAGTCCTAATAAATGCTTAAGAAAATAAAATATATATTATTATTATTAAAGTTGTAATTAAAACATTTTTACATTTGCCAAAAAAAAGTCTTAAAGAGCACTCCAACATTATAATGTGCTTATGAATTAAAAATAAATAAATATTTTCCATAAATGACTCACAATGTTTTATTATACAATTTTATTATTATATATTTTTCTCATTTTTAAAATAATTTTTGACATGTCATTTTGTAACTACATTAATAAATAATTATGTATTAAACATTAATAAATGCTTTAGAGGTACACGGTACCGTTTTTCAAAGTTATAAATAGCAGTAAATTAATAACTTTTTTTGTTTTATTTTTGTTTCATGGTTTTTTGTGTTTGTTTTACAAGAAATACTGTTTCAGTCTACTTCAAAATTCATGTTTAATTCATTGTGTTACTTGCCATTTCTTTGTACTTATTTGTGAATTAGAATTATATCTACACTATCTGTTTTAAGTAATGCAGCTAACTGTTAACCTCATTGTTAAGTGTTACCGAAACTGCTTTGAGATATTCATGTGCAGAAACGAGATGAATAGAAAGAGCGGGAGTGAAAAGAGAAAGACAGATTCTCCTCCGTGTCTCTGTGAGGCTGAAACGTTCATCTCTTTTACAGATGTGCCTGATCTCCGGTGCTGCCCTTCACTCCCACGCTGTCCAAACACAGACTGTCACATGACCATCACAGCTCTCCAGCCAATCAGCTTTTGACTTCAGCCGAGAATCGGCCACAAGCCGAATGCGTCCGCTCTCCTCCACAGGCTCGATTGACAGCAGAGAGTGTCAGAAAGTTGAGCAGCGCTGATGAGAGGTGAGAAACGCCACAGCCAATCACGGTGAGGAGTGAGACGTGACGTCTGTCCAAACCTGCTGATGCTGCAGCCCTGTGACGAATTAGTGCAAATAAGTTTCTATCCGTCTGAAAGTTATATGTAGAGTTTCTGGTGTAGATTCGAACACGTTTGGCATGCGAGGAACTGAATGAAATGCAGCTTTAGGGGCCGTTCACATATTGCGTCTTGGTTACACTTTATTTCGATAGTCCACTTTAGACATTCTACTAACTATAAGTAACTTTGTAACTACATGTCAACTACATGTCAACTAATTCTCATTAATCTGCATCTACATGTCTACTAACTCTCAGAGTAGACTGTTAGGGTAGGTTTAGGGTTAGTAGAATGTTGACTAAGAAAGTGTTAGAAGATATTAAGTAGATAGTCTACTAATACTCTACTAACTGCTAGTTGACATGTAGTTGCAAAGTTACTTACTGTTAATAGAATGTCTAAAGTGGACTATCGAAATAAAGTGTTACCCCTACTTATACTATGCCCTTAAAGTATGTACTCTTTTAGTGAAGAAAAAGTACACGCTTTTGAGTATGTAGTAGAAGAGTAGGCAAGCTTCGGGACATACTATCACATCACACAACTGCGTCTTTAACAGACGCTCTGTCGCATAGATACACGCACCCTGTCGCTGTAAACTGGCCTGTCAATCATCTTGTCACTTTTAGCATCCTCCAAATTGCATTTCATTTAACTTCCTACCGTACTGGAGAGAAAAGAAGTAGCTGGTCTGCGAGCCGCGGGTCTTTCATGGGAGAACTGTTCTGCATAATGATGCATTTAAACGTTAACGACCAAATGGATGTTTATAAAAGTTGTCATTGCTGTTGCAGATTAAATATAACACGGATAACAATAAATACATATTTTTTACCAGGTTGAATGTTGATTATTAGTAACTCAAACCCCTTTTTGTAAACCTCTCTACCTAACCGTCGATCGCACGCATCCACCACGTTTGTATTTTTTTTCTAACTCGTTTTATTCGTGTTTGTAGTTCTGGACCGAATCCTTAGCCACAGCGCAATGGATTGTGGGCAGTTTTAGCCATTGGAGTGTGCACGGATCCACACTTCAAAAATCGACCTGAAATAGTAGACCATCCGGGGACTTTTGGCCTACTCTTTTCAACGTGCTATGCTTTGGGACACACTTATTCTAATCTCACATACTATTTAGGATGGATAGTATGAACATTGAGACGCAGGGTTCAACTTTTCAGAATGCCGCACGCGCACCGCGGGTCATGTGACAAGAACCAACCAATCAGCTTCATCCTTTCCCGGAACAACATTGAAAGCTCAGCCAAGATGAAGGAACAGCTGATCATAGTTGTACAGGGATAGCCATTTTTAAATAAATTTAGCAGCAGAGCTACTGCAAGCCATTTTTAGTGCTGCAAATCCATTTATCCTTTGCTGAAACTTCATGGAGAGCACAGGTTATGGTTTCTCGAGCAGCAAATAAGCATATTATACTGATTTC
>NW_015506454.1:592156-612090 GCF_001515645.1 Sinocyclocheilus grahami | reverse complement strand
CTGTAAACTGGCCTGTCAATCATCTTGTCACAGTTAACATCCTCCACATTGCATTTCATTTAACTTCCTACCGTATTGGAGAGAAAAGAAGTAGCTCGTTGATCTGCCAGTCGCGGGTCTTTCATGCCGAGAACTCTGCTCATATTTTCTGCATAATGATGCATTTAAAAGTTAACGACCATATGGTCGTTTATAAAAGTTCACATTGCTGTTGCAGATTAAATATAACACGGATAACAATAAATACATATTTTTTACCAGGTTGAATGTTGATTATTAGTAACTCAAACCCCTTTTTGTAAACCTCTCTACCTAACCGTCGATCGCACGCATCCACCACGTTTGTATTTTTTTTCTAACTCGTTTTATTCGTGTTTGTAGTTCTGGACCGAATCCTTAGCCACAGCGCAATGGATTGTGGGCAGTTTTAGCCATTGGAGTGTGCACGGATCCACACTTCAAAAATTGACCTGAAATAGTAGACCATCCGGGGACTTTTGGCCTACTCTTTTCAACGTGCTATGCTTTGGGACACACTTATTCTAATCTCACATACTATTTAGGATGGATAGTATGAACATTGAGACGCAGGGTTCAACTTTTCAGAATGCCGCACGCGCACCGCGGGTCATGTGACAAGAACCAACCAATCAGCTTCATCCTTTCCCGGAACAACATTGAAAGCTCAGCCAAGATGAAGGAACAGCTGATCATAGTTGTACAGGGATAGCCATTTTTAAATAAATTTAGCAGCAGAGCTACTGCAAGCCATTTTTAGTGCTGCAAATCCATTTATCCTTTGCTGAAACTTCATGGAGAGCACATGTTATGGTTTCTCGAGCAGCAAATAAGCATATTATACTGATTTCTGAAGAATAACAATAAATACATATTTTTTACCAGGTTGAATGTTGATTATTAGTAACTCAAACCCCTTTTTGTAAACCTCTCTACCTAACCGTCGATCGCACGCATCCACCACGTTTGTATTTTTTTTCTAACTCGTTTTATTCGTGTTTGTAGTTCTGGACCGAATCCTTAGCCACAGCGCAATGGATTGTGGGCAGTTTTAGCCATTGGAGTGTGCACGGATCCACACTTCAAAAATCGACCTGAAATAGTAGACCATCCGGGGACTTTTGGCCTACTCTTTTCAACGTGCTATGCTTTGGGACACACTTATTCTAATCTCACATACTATTTAGGATGGATAGTATGAACATTGAGACGCAGGGTTCAACTTTTCAGAATGCCGCACGCGCACCGCGGGTCATGTGACAAGAACCAACCAATCAGCTTCATCCTTTCCCGGAACAACATTGAAAGCTCAGCCAAGATGAAGGAACAGCTGATCATAGTTGTACAGGGATAGCCATTTTTAAATAAATTTAGCAGCAGAGCTACTGCAAGCCATTTTTAGTGCTGCAAATCCATTTATCCTTTGCTGAAACTTCATGGAGAGCACAGGTTATGGTTTCTCGAGCAGCAAATAAGCATATTATACTGATTTCCGAAGATCATGTGACACTGAAGACTGGAGTAATGATGCTGAAAATACAGCTGCGCATCACAGAAATACATTACAGTTTAACAGAGATTCACATAGAAAACTGTTATTTTAAATTGCAATAATATCTCACTGTTTTTACTGTATTTTTGATCAAATAAACGCAGACTTGGTGAGCAGAAGAGACTAATAAAACTTTAAAAAACTTTGAACAGTAGTGTGCATGAATCGGACCTTTATTAACACCATCTTTAACATCCTGTTTTCAATCAGGTCCAGTCTCAGGAGAGTTACAGAGATGTGGATAAAACCTAAAAAAACAGGTATCACTGCAAGTCTTTTTTGTAACATAGTTTGCTAATAGTGCATGTAGGGCTAAACACCGGATGCACACACACACACACACACACACGTCACACACACACGTCACACTCGGTCAAACGTGTGTGTCTCTGGCTTCCTACAGTAAGTGCAGCGCAAGTGTCCTTATCAGTGTGTGTGTGAGACACTTGTCTTTCTCTCTGTATGTTTCTATTTAAAGCGTGTCCTCTGTATCACCTCACACTCTCTCAAACACACACACACACACACACACACACACACACTCACATACACACTCTCACACACTCACATACACACTCTCACACACTCACATACACACTCTCACACACACACACACACACACACACACTCAGAGACTCTTGGGTAAAATAATCGGCGTGCGTTCCAGATAACAGAACACGGTCTTATCAGACAGAGATGAGTGCTAATGGAGGGAAGGTCAGCAGTGAAGTTATGAGAGAGACACAAACACACATGTATGTAAGGTGAGACGCTTTGAAACGCCTCACGAGTCCTTCTGCAGTGAACACGGACACCGACAGAGACTCGCGCCTTTATGCTTAGATTATCGTTTCATGCTTGTATAGATCATATTCTGCACATTTCACATGCAGTCGGTTCACTGTATTCTGATATTTTTTAATATTTTCTAAAATAGTGTTTATTCATATTTTCTGCTTTTTAATTATGCATTTTGATATTCTCAGCACTTTTACTGTATTCTCATATTTTTGCTTTATTTACTGTATTTTCATTTTTTCTGCACTTTGTCTTCTGATATTTTTTTTATTTTATTTACTGTATTCTCATATTTTCTGTGCTTTGTCTTCTGATATTTTATATTTTCTGTGCTTTGTCTTCTGATATTTTCTTTATTTATTTTTTTACTATATTCTCATATTTTCTGCACTTTATGGTATTCTCATATTTTTGCTTTATTTACTGTATTCTCATCTTTTCTGCACTTTGTCTTCTGATATTTTTTTATTTTATTTACTGTATTCTCATATTTTCTGCGCTTTAGTTCCTCGCTGTTATCTTTGGCTGTTCAGCCTCATGATCATCTTCTGATTCTCTGTGTTTGCGTCTCAGTTTGTGTCTCGTTTTTTTACGCTTTTTTCCACCATGATTTATTCTCCAGCGTCACACACCAAAGTCCTAATGCAGCCACACAGATGAATTTCCCTCCATTTTTAAAATGACATAGAATTAAATTAAATGAGGTATCAGATGTCGAGTGCTTCACAGGCGGTGTCTCTGTACCCGTCGGCTCATTTCTCTTTCACTCAGTTACACACAGAGAGAATATCATCATTTCTCCCTGCATTTCAAAGACACACACACACACACACACCAGTGTTTTTCTGCCATTCATCACAGCCACACTCGTTCTGATGGTGAAACCGTCCTAAAACACATGTGTGTGCATGAGGGATGAGTGTGTGTGTGTGTGTGTGTGTGAGATACTGTGCCTGATATTGTGGGCTCTTGTTTGCAGGAGAAAATGATGGTGACAGCAGAAAATAAGCGTTGTGACGGCAAGTGTTACAACCAAGCACCAAAACTCTTAACTGTTTTGTGAGATTTCAGCAAGTCAGTTTTAATCATGAGGGGTCGTTGAACTGGGTTTAGTTCAGAGAGAGCGCGCTGGCTAACTGTGTGCTCTTTAGACGGCTGTAATTGATCACCTCTAATCAGGGACCCTGATTAATTACCCATTAGGCAAAGCGTGATTGTTTATATAGTGTGTCATTCAAACAGAGCACCAGGTAAATATACACAGAGCAGAAAAACAAATATTGCCGTCTTTCTCGCACACAGTAGCTCAGCTAGTGAGTTTTTAGACAGCATCTTAAATGAAATGAAAGCACTTTCGTGTGTTTGAAACACTCTGCACAGACAACAACAACGACTGATGTTAACATGTGATACTCTAAGCCTACTGTTTTTCATTTAGAGTGAATAGTGTTTTATCAATACTTTGTCATACTGCATGAAATGTATTTAAAATTGAAATAATTTCACTTGGCTCATCTGCTATTCTAAAACCAACCTTTCTTTGAGCTCTAAAATTGATTTCTCCACAAAGGGCATGTGCAGTGTTGAAACTGTCATCTAATAAGGCGGCATAATTAGCTTCTTGTCTAGAGCGAGCTATGATGCTGTCTAGGTAGAAAATGTTTTTATTTTAATGTATTAAGAACATCATTTTGAGAGCAATCTTCCCTGTTAGCGGATCCTTCTAATGATTAAAGGTCAAAAAAGGTCTCCCAAGATTTTGTTCGTCAGTTACATATAATATTTCAAGAAATTTCTTTCTAAGAACATTTTTATTAACATTATAAGAACATTCATCAAAAACGAGTAACATCGTGAATGTTCCATGAATGTTGTCACAATGTCTTCTGAAAACATTCAGCAAACGTTCTTAGAACTTCGTTTCCTTTCAACATTACGAGAACGTACATAAATATGAATAATGTTATTAACGTTTCATATACATTATTTTAAGAATGTTTTGTCCTAACCTTTACATAACCTTTAAAAAAATAAAGAAACACTTTTGCAACAGACCTACACTCTTAAAATGAAAAGTTATTTATTTGCATTGATGGTTCCATGAAGAACCTTTAACATCCATGGAATCTTTCCATTGCACAAAAGGTTCTTTAGGTTATTAAAATATTCTTCACAATAAGAAAAAAATAATTCTTCTATGGCATTGCTGTCTATTTTTAAGAGTGCACTCACAGCTATGAAAAAAGACTGATTTTGCCGTCTTGCTATAACCTTTAAATCAGTTGCGTTTTCCTTAATTGTGTGCGCAAATCCCTGAGCCGTTAATAGTTTAAGAATGAGGTCAGTGTGCAGAATCGAGGAGCTTTAAACCCGTTTGCTCTTATCTGCTAATGAAGAGATCCTTCAGTCAGTTCACACAACTTGTCGTCAGTTTTTCCTTCCAGCTCAGCTGGTGTAATGACAACAGTTTGCAGAGAGTCTTGCTGAGAAAACTACATTTAAACCATAGCAGCTACTGTAGCTGATTAATAACACATCTGATTAATAGAGAGCAACAGGGATGACATTTTGCACACTTCCGGTTCTATTTTCCTGAAGTCGATGGGTTTTTGTGGTTAAATGCCTGAAATAAGCTCAAGATGTTTTCACGCTTTAATCTACGACATCAGTAAAAACCCCGGTAACACTTTACTTAAAGCCTTTATATATAATGCATTATAAAAGTAGTTTTAATGCATTAATTATGCCTTGTGATGCACTTTATAATGCATTGTGTGATCTTATGAATAATTGTAACCACAGTTATAATAACATTATAATACTTATCTATTCATTGTTACACCTTTAGAAAGTTTAAAATGCATGACAAACCTTAAAATGCTATAATGCACTTTAACTTTGCGTACAATTATTTATGAAAAGATATAATGCATTACATTAAATACCTTTATAAAGGCTTTAAGCATGGTTAAATGGGATACAGCTCTGAGGACTGCGTTTGCCAAGCATTCGAACCTCTAGATCACATTCATGTGTCAAACTCTTACTTCTATCAGATCAGATACTCTCAGCCATGACGTCTAAAGTGTGGCCCATAAAACATCGCTCATCTCTTGACATGCGCTCGGAGATCCTGACTCATATTAAAATCTGTTTCAGTGTTTTGTGTGGAGATCTTTGTCTGCGCTGTTCATACTTTCCTCGAGGGGTGGTTTGGTAAAGTCTTGTGAAATCTGAAATGCATCTGGTGCTTGGTGAATTGAGGGCCGATAGTTTAACTTGAGCTGTTTGTCTTTCACGGCACACGTCAGTGTTTTCCTCCTGTTGAATACTAATATATTCTTGCTCATTCATGTAGCCAGATGTTTGACTATTAACATCCACATTGCAGCTTATTCTGGTCAACTCTCAAAAATATGTTCTAATCAGCCAAGAGGACATTTTAAAGCTTCTTTTAACTTGAACACTACATTTTTAGAATGCATGTCATGCATGAACGCGGCGGTCAAACACGTCTGTCTAGCGTGTTTATATAGAAAAACAATGGAAGAGTACTGTAGTGCACTGATTCTGTGTGAACAGCCGCTAAGAACGTTTAGCTAACATTCCCATTGAGTTCTGAATGTTCTCCGAGCATCCCGTTTTCTAAAATGTTTAGCGAACGCAGAGGAAACATTCTATTTTATTATTTTGCAAACATTATTGGAACGTTACTTTTGAATGCTCTCAACAAGTAGCAACATTTAAAAACCGCTAGATGAACATTGAGACAAAATGTTTCTAGAAAAATCGTTCAGTGAACGATGTATAAATAATAGGGGTGTAACGGTACACGTATTCGTACCAAAAAATGTATTTCGGTTCGGTGCGCATGTGTACCGAACAAATACAGCGTTGGTTTAACCAATGCACGAGCGGGACTACATTGGAAACTTCCAGTTTTATATATTGTTACTTTTGATAAGAAACAAAGTCTCATCTGTCAAATTATGTCAAGGAAATTCAAACAATAAATGCCGTTTTGACACTCTTTGATGTGGTGCGACTGATGGCATATAAACGCCTCAGTTCAGCGCGATCATCCCTTCCTCATAACTACTAGTTTTAAGGCGAAATAAACATGAATGAACATCTCACGCCTCGTATAATCACTCAACCAGCGTTTCAACCGCGGAAAGACGTCAATAAAACAGCTTGTAAACGAAATGTCACGTAGCATTTCATTCACCTCAGGCAGTCATCAGTGTCCGCAGCTCGTTAGTGCGCTATAAATGAAGTCTAGAGAAGAGCATTTTGCGAAATATTAGTCTATACTCATTATATTTTACGTTACCTGTTAGTGATGTCTTAATTGTTGAATGTTTAAATAAATCTGTTATGAAACGAGTTATGAGAGCCACTGTGTAAATGAATATATTTCAGCAACAAATAGAACTTTTTTAATTTTGAAGTTAATTGAACTACATTATGTGCAATTTACTTGTTTGCATAAATTTTTTTTTTTAAGTTGAGTGTTGCTTGTTATATATATTTTTTTTTTAATTTAAGTTTGGGCTCCGTTGTTAACTGTAACCTTATAGTAATGTAAAAGGGCTCACTAGAGTTTAGAGCATAAGCTGAAGAAGTTTTAATTATAACTGAGTTTGTTTAAAGAAAGAGAAATTTGTTCAGTAAACCACTGTTTAATAAAAAAAATAAGTTTTTCCCCCTGCTGTACCAAACCGTGTCATCAAAACCGAGGTACGTACCGAACCGTCATGTTTGTGTACCGTTACACCCCTAATAAATAATGTATTTATTAAACAGAACATTATTACAAACCAGATTTGAATGAACGCACTATTCAGTGAGTGTGTGAGCAACGTTTATAGTGCTTTTGATGGACAACAGGTGTGTGTGTAATTAATTAGTTGCAGGTGCGGGGCTTGTGGGAAATGTAGTCCATGGTAAGAACTGACTGATATCGTGACAGTGCCCCCCGCCTAAGAGCGGCTTCCAGACGCTCAAACCAGACCTTCCAATTCATAGTCCACGGTGGAGTCGACAGCGGGAGGAACCATGATGCAGAGACTAGAGTTCCGACCAACGGAGACGGAACCGAGGAAAGGGGAACCCAAGGTGGAGGCGGCGCGCTGTAGAGCCGGGGTGACACGGAGTGTTTGGAGGGCTGTGATGGAGCCGACGGCTCTGGCGACCGAGGCGCAGGCGAGGATCCGGAAGGCCACGGTGGAGTCGGAGCGACCGAGAACCAAGGCGGAGCCGGAGGGAGAGAGGAGCCCAACGGAGCTGGAGAGACGGAGGGACGAGGCAAAGCCTGAGGAGTGTAATCCTGAGGCGAGGGCGGGTCGACGAACAACCAAGGCGGAGCTGACGGGACGAGGAAGCCCAGCGGAGCTGGTGGACTGACGGACCACGGTGGAGACAAGGGAGCTTTGAGCCAAGGCGATATCAAATTATTGGAGGACCGAAGTGGAGTCCAGGCCTCGAAGGCCGGAACCAGAGATCTGGGATCCTCCAACCCTGGTGCAGCTGGAGGCTGTATGTCCCGAAGCAAATCCTGACCGCTAGCCACCCCTGACGGATGACCTGAGGGACAGACAAAGAACAGCGGAGACAGGACGAAGAGCATGACAGGCAGAGGAGTAGAGAGAGGGAGGTTGGGTGGGACAAAAGGGAACACAGCTTCATAATTAGTCTTTTTATCCACAAATGAACAGGTGAAAAGTTCATGCTCGGCCTCCTTAGCCATGACAGGACAGGCAAAGAGCTCATAAACGGCCTCCATAGCCGTGACAGGACGGGAAGTGAGTTCACAAACGGCCTCCATAGCTTTGACAGGACGAGCAGTGAATTCACAGACGGCCTCCATAGCCGTGACAGGACAGGTAAAGAGCTCATAAACGGCCTCCATAGCCGTGACAGGATGGTCAGTGAGCTCACAAACAACCTCCGTAATCGTGACAGGATGGGCAGACAGATCAAAATCAGAGTTATCAGTAGAATTCAGACAAGTAGACAGTTCAGAATCAGAGTTACCCGCAGAATTCAGACAAGCAGACAGTTCAGGAATAGGACTCACCACCGTGAGGGGAGCTGGAGCATATGCCGTTTCCCTGAGAGGTTCTGCAGCCATGGCCGCCACCTCTGGAAGGTCCGTAGCGGGTGTCGCCTCCTCAGCTTCTCCTACAGCGGGCGCCGCCGCTGAGCTTAGAGGGGTTACCAGCGCTGAGAACACGGACACACCAGCCGCTCGCACCGATCTCAGCGGGGATCCTCCACACTGGAGACCAACCTCTGGCGTTTTGTGGTCAATTTAAGGGGAACAGCCATGGACGGACACGGCTCTGGTTCCTTAGCTGCGACGGGATGAATCTCTGCAAGGGCCGCCATTACAGGAACGGGATCAGACTCACCCACAGTGAATGAAGATCCAGACACCAGAAGTGCATAATCCATAAACTGGGCCAGTGATCCACGAGGACCATCCCGGACAAGGTGAGCTTTTAGTGGCTCATTTAGTCCATGAGCAAAAAAGTCAATCAGCATAAAATCCGGCAGGTCTGCATAGTGGGCAATTTCTATAAAGGACTGGATATGGTCCTCGAGGGTTTGTGCTCCCTGTCGTAGACGGACCAGTTCTTTTGCCAACTCCATCCTCAATCGGAGCGGCCAGACACGGCTGCTGGATCCTCGGTGGCGAAGTATTCTGTTACGGAAGGAAGGATATACGAGAAGGCAGGGTCGGATCCAAATGCAGCTTTATTGTGACAGCAAAGTCGAACACAGGCAAAAGGTAAACACAGGAACAGACTAGACTTAGACTAAGGCTCAGGAAACACTCTCCACGGAGCAGTCACAACCAGACAGACAATCATAAACTTCATTCAGTACTTCGCAGTGAGTGTGTGTGTGTGAGCAACGTTTATAGTGCTTCTGATGGACAACAGGTGTGTGTGTAATTAATTAGTTGCAGGTGCGGGGCTTGTGGGAAATGTAGTCCATGGTAAGAACTGACTGACATCGTGACACTATGGGCTCAGTGCTAAAAATCTTTTCTACAGATAACCAAATTACAAGCAATAGCAGAAAATAAATACAATACAACAAAGACACAAGTTTAATAAACAGTGCTTTTCAGGTTTTTCAGCACAGTCTAAAATCAATTTTCAGGTATGCTACAGAAATGTAATAATCAAATGTAAAATAACTGCATAGTCTTCACTGTATAAATTAAATATAGATTAATAATTGTTGATGTTACAAAGGTTATTTAGTCAGGAGCAGTGAGCACTTATATTTTTCTTTGACAGAATTAGATTTATTATTAGTTTGCTTTCACTTTAAGAACGAAAGCACGGATTTAATATACGTTAAGACATATGCCTAACCGACTGTGTTTACTAGGATATTATTGTAAATTTTGTCTGTATTTATTCATCCATGCACAAAAAAGTGGAAGAGAGCAATCCCGAGCCTCTTTTAAGCTCACCTTGTGCCTTCGGACAGTCCTTAGCAGTGTTGGGGGTAACGCATTACAAGTAACGCGAGTTACGTAATCAGATTACTTTTTTCAAGTAACTAGGAAAGTAACGCATTACTTTTTAATTTACAAGAGAATATCTGAGTTACTTTTTCAAATAAGTAACGCAAGTTACTTTTGTTTCCAAGTTATTGACTGACAGCTCTGGTGTCGCCATGGCGACAGAAATCAGAAGATGTTACTGTAGTTCTAAAATAAATATGAATATGCATTAATTCATCTCACTCACAAAAAAACAAAAAACACAGATTCAGTATTCCTCAAAATGAATAAAAATAATGCAACTCAGAATATGACGCAAACCTGCTTTATGTATTTAATCACATTCGATTTGCTTCTGAGCTTCGATGATCCGGTTCAAGCGTACTAATAAGCACACATTACTCTAGACAAACATTTGTGTCTTTGTTTATTGCTGAAGTGTGTTGAAATGTCTTCTTCTGCATTCTACTGTACTTTCCCGTCAGCCTGAGGCTTATTCATTTCACTTTTGGTGTGAAAAGGCTTTTATATTTGCCAAAAATATAACTTTTTTATTTTAAAAACAAACAAGCAAGCACTGTCCAGATTTAAAAAGTAACGCAAAAGTAGCCTAACGCATTACGTTCCATAAAAAGTAACTAAGTAACGTAATTAGTTACTTTTTTATGGAGTAACGCAATATTGTAACGCATTACTTTTAAAAGTAACTTTCCCCAACACTGGTCCTTATATCGAGTCCTGATACGTGAGTTTGAACGAGAATGCACGGGTTGGCGGTAATGCACAGACGGGCATTATGAGAAAATGTGGACAGTGCCAAAATAAAGGTGCCTATTTATACTACAGATATCGATATTTTATGTGTGGCATCGATGAATCGTATCAATGTATCGATCCATATCGATGAATCGTTACACCCCTATCATCCAGTAGGAGTATAGAGCTATAAAATAATTGTGGAGCAGCTGATCTTTGAAGACAAATTCACTTTCATATTTGGTTTCACAATAAAAACTGGTTATTGATGTCTTCAGGCAGCTTTTGCAGAAGCCCAGGGAACGGTCTCATTCATTCTCTCATACAGATGGTGGTTTAAGAGCAGACGGCAGCCGTTCTAAAACACACGTCTCCTCGCGACTCGCTCGCGGCTCCTGTGGTCTCACGCTGACCCGTAATCTGCTCTCACACCCCACATGCTGGTTTTGTGTTGTTCTGGACATGTTGATGCAGCAGATTTGAGCTGCTGGGGGACATAATTAATGATCTCATTAGAGGGACTTGTTAGCGAGGACAGCGGCTTTGAGTCCACATATGCTCATTAGTAAAGCGCTTTCAGAATCGCTGGTGTTAAAACAAAAAACATTTGGGATCATGGCGTGTCCTGCTGTTAGAAAGCTTTGATTCATCGTGAGTCTGGTCTTCAGAATCTGATCTGAGAAATAATCGACCTGCTTTGGAAAAACAAGCCCAAAATAAGCACAGAAAGGGATTTTTTCCCAGTTTTTAAAATTCTGCCACAAATGTTGTTCGGTTTCGTTCTTTTCTAGTCTGTTCCAAAAGAAAGTCATCCAACTACAAGACCATCTCATCAGGAGATAAACGCACTGAATTGAAAAATTTATGATTTTATTGTCCTCAGAAATCATAATACACATAAACTCCAGACACTTCGTTTTCACTGTCACATATATGAACTTATTATTGAACCCTCTGATGATCTTTGGTTATTTTAGAATGAAAAATGTAAAGTTTTAAACTTGGTAACTTTGCTTTATGAACACACAGGCACTTGTGACTTTCACGGTCAAAAATGACCGCCGTAGGAATTGAATGAGAAGCAGTTTTTTTATAGCACAATCTACAAATCAGCCCCAATGAGTCAGTGTATAAATATAGATGCAGAAACGAATAAAATGCAGAAACTAGTAGAAGTATTCATGTCTGAGAACACTTACATAAATATTGTTTCTAAAATGTATGTTATTTTATATAGAAATAAGTGGTGCATAATTTAAAGGTGAATATTGTGTAGGACACTCTAAATAATAAATAAGGAGACCTGTTACCACAACTTAATAAAAAAACGCATGTTTATAAATTATAATTTATTAATTTAATTATTCCTTGAATCCTTCAAACCTAAAAGTGGCAACATTATTTTGAAGAGTTCTGCTGACAAAATGATATTAATTATTACATTAACTTAATATTGTGTGTAATGTAAACTCATTAATTGATTTTCTTAAAGAATTAAGTTGTAGAAACGTCTTGTTAACTTTGGAAATTGGGCGGTAGTTCCCAGCATGCTTTGCATAGGACTGAAGGAGAATAAATGTTGAAATAGATGTTTTTTGAAGACAAATTCACTTTCATATTTGGTTTCACAATAAAAACTGGTTATTGATGTCTTCAGGCAGCTTTTGCAGAAGCCCAGGGAACGGTCTCATTCATTCTCTCATACAGATGGTGGTTTAAGAGCAGACGGCAGCCGTTCTAAAACACACGTCTCCTCGCGACTCGCTCGCGGCTCCTGTGGTCTCACGCTGACCCGTAATCTGCTCTCACACCCCACATGCTGGTTTTGTGTTGTTCTGGACATGTTGATGCAGCAGATTTGAGCTGCTGGGGGACATAATTAATGATCTCATTAGAGGGACTTGTTAGCGAGGACAGCGGCTTTGAGTCCACATATGCTCATTAGTAAAGCGCTTTCAGAATCGCTGGTGTTAAAACAAAAAACATTTGGGATCATGGCGTGTCCTGCTGTTAGAAAGCTTTGATTCATCGTGAGTCTGGTCTTCAGAATCTGATCTGAGAAATAATCGACCTGCTTTGGAAAAACAAGCCCAAAATAAGCACAGAAAGGGATTTTTTCCCAGTTTTTAATATTCTGCCACAAATGTTGTTCGGTTTCGTTCTTTTCTAGTCTGTTCCAAAAGAAAGTCATCCAACTACAAGACCATCTCATCAGGAGATAAACGCACTGAATTGAAAAATGTATGATTTTATTGTCCTCAGAAATCATAATACACATAAACTCCAGACACTTCGTTTTCACTGTCACATATATGAACTTATTATTGAACCCTCTGATGATCTTTGGTTATTTTAGAATGAAAAATGTAAAGTTTTAAACTTGGTAACTTTGCTTTATGAACACAAAGGCACTTGTGACTTTCACGGTCAAAAATGACCGCCGTAGGAATTGAATGGGAAGCAGTTTTTTTATAGCACAATCTACAAATCAGCCCCAATGAGTCAGTGTATAAATATAGATGCAGAAACGAATAAAATGCAGAAACTAGTAGAAGTATTCATGTCTGAGAACACTTACATAAATATTGTTTCTAATATGTATGTTATTTTATATAGAAATAAGTGGTGCATAATTTAAAGGTGAATATTGTGTAGTACACTCTAAATAATAAATAAGGAGACCTGTTACCACAACTTAATAAAAAAACGCATGTTTATAAATTATAATTTATTAATTTAATTATTCCTTGAATCCTTGAAACCTAAAAGTGGCAACATTATTTTGAAGAGTTCTGCTGACAAAATGATATTAATTATTACATTAACTTAATATTGTGTGTAATGTAAACTCATTAATTGATTTTCTTAAAGAATTAATTTGTAGAAACGTCTTGTTAACTTTGGAAATTGGGCGGTAGTTCCCAGCATGCTTTGCATAGGACTGAAGGAGAATAAATGTTGAAATAGATGTTTTTTGTTGAGCCAACACATTATTTTTAGAGTGTGTCATTAAATCCTAAACCCTCTCAAAATACAAAAGATTAATATATTGCAATTCACCATTGGCTTCAAGCCTGAAGTAATATGAGCCTTCATGACTCTGATCAACATTATCGAAGCGTGTGGTGCAGTTTTTCTGTGTAGCGGTGCCAAATATTTCTCCTTTAAATGGTCCATTGTTGGGGCTGCTGGAGTCAAACACAGCTGTACTTTCGTCTTTAAACCACATTCTCTTTGCACTGTCAGTGAGGTCATCTTTATATTTCTGATCAATATCAAATGTGCAGGGGATGAAAACACAGGATCCTTTCAGAGCTTCTACTTTCTTCGGCAGATTGATATTAAAGCCACAAAAACCACCTAAAACAAAGACAAACAAATAGAAGGACGTAATCATACAGAACAAACTTCTGCAGCACTTATTGCTCTTTATTTCATAAAGGTCACATGAAAGGGCTTTCATAATAATACTAATTAATTCATTAATAATGTCCTACTACTTGTTTCACGTCTGTTTCAGTTTTTATAACCATTTCTTACTATGTGTCAGTAAGTTGTTGTTTTTAGCATGTGTGTTTGGCAGTGCTATTTTTTAGGATTACTGATAAACTACTGCCGTTTGATTTGTATTATCTGTATTTGTTATTTATTTTAATTTTAGTTACATTATGTCTGAATATATTATGTCTGTATAGGTCTTTTATTAAGTTTTAGTTTTATTTAATTTGAGTTATTTTACTACTTCAACAGACTAAATGGAAATGAAATAATATATGTATATTGAATTTATAAATGTTTATGTATATATATATATGTGTGTGTGGTTGTACATACACATATATGTAGTTTTTTGTTTTTGGTGTTTGGCTTAGTGTTATGTTACAATCATTATTATACTCTTATACCTTTTTTGGTATTTGGTAATTTTCATTATTGTTTGTTTTTCATTTAAATGTTAAGTTTTGAAATGTTGTTGTATGCATTTGTCGTTTTTTATTTAATTTCTTTATTTTTAAAATGTGTATTAGTATTTATAAAGTTATAGCTTTTAGTTTTGGATCTGTTTTTAGTTGTTTTAATACTACAACTGATTGCTTCTGTTGTCCTCATTTGTAAGTCGCTTTGGATAAAAGCATCTGATAAATGACTAAATAAATAAATAAAATAATAATAAATCATCATGTTAAATAGAATAGACGAATAATCTAGGAATGAGACCTTGTATCAGAGATCCAGTGAGGAGGAACGTCACCAATGCTTCCATCATTTTCATTCACCTTACAGCTGAATAGACAAACAACTGAAAACACACAATTAGGCCTATATCATAATACAGGATTGACAATAAAGCAAAATTGAAAACTACAGAAGGTTTACTCTGTTGTGTGTAAATGAATTACCAGAGAAGAGAGTTGAAGACGACAGAAATCCTCTCAGAGCTCAAGCTCTAAATGCTCTTACACTGGACGGATGGAGAGATGTGTGTGGAAATAACAACTGCTGCTTTTTTCGCACTTCCCCTTTAGTCAGAACTCAGTAACTATAGCCTGACCAAGAAATACAGAAGTATGACCCTTATTGAACAATCAGCACTTTTTGATATAGTTGCATGAGATCATTTACCGTTGTGAGATTCTTTGTTCAATTTCAACATAGAAACAATTCCTTGTAGTGAACTTTATATAGTCAGAAACATCACATTTGAAACACAATCCTAAGACAGGAAAAAAGAAACATTTACACACTGACCAAAGCAGAAAGTTCCCTTAACATTTGCATAACCAAGAAAGAGTGTTTCTTAAATATTTAAAAAGCCAGACGTTTTGAATGTTCAGAGAGCATTCAGAAATAATGTTTTCATAACCTAATGGGAATGTTAGAAAAACGTTCTTGCAACAGTTTTTTTTTTAAGTTGCCCAGGTAACAAATTTAGGTTATTAAAACATTGTGGGAGCATTGTAGTTTCTAAAATGTTGAAATGTCCAGTTTTCTTGAAGCTTACAAAAACATTACAACATTCTACTAACTTTATTTTCACTTAAGGTATAATATTATTTGAATGTTTATTTTTAATATTTTAAGAATGTTATAATGTCCGGTTTTCGTGATTATAACATTATTTAAAGGTTACAAAAACATTTCTTAGAATGTTCATCAAGTACAAATAACATCATAAAGATGTTCCGAGAATGTTATTCTACGAATGAATTGATATTCTAAGAATACATTTTTTTCTCAGCATTATGAGAACGTAATATCAAATATTAAGTTAAAAGAATGTTCCATAAACATTACTTGAAAAATATTTTGTCCTAACATATACAGTATATAACTTTTCAAAAACATTAGAGAAATTGTGAAAACTAGCTAAACAGCATACAGTGATTATTTCATTACATGTTATTCTGTTGAGTTTTTACTGTCATTTTGTACCTGAACGCACAATTTAAAATCATCATAGCAGGGTTTCCCGGGGTGATGAGAAGCTATAATAGCTTAAAAATGTAAAATTAAAATAATTTCTAAAATAAAAACAATGAAAATTAAACGTTAAAAATATTATTTTATTCATCTGCATGTCATGTGACCATTAACTGACATCAGAGAACCGTGAACCTACAAATGTGTCGTTAAATTATTGAAATATTGACTTACAATCACAGAAAATATTTTAGGTCAACGGTGTTCGGCTGATAAAAGTTTGTCAATCTCTGCATTGCAGTATGTGAGTTTATTGCTGATGTTTGGACATAATTACAGGAAGACACGCCTGAATGTCCTCTGAAGTTTGCCTGTGCTCGTCCCTCTGGATGAAGAGCGGAAGAAAACTTTTCCAATTGTTGTTACTTATTTTCATATTCAGACGTTATTTGCTCTGTGTGATGAAGTTGATCTTCAAGCAGAGAAACCTGATGATTTCACGCTCTGTTAGACACCAGCATGAGTTTATATGGTACCTTTGTTGTTTTTAAGGCAAGACACTACATGCAAAAATGTGATTTTTGGCATTTTGGCTTTTCAGAACGTGTAGTGAAAAAAGAAAACATCCACAGTACGCATTTACGTGTACATTTTATTGCTCTTTATCTATTTGCATTTGTAGATTTCAGTAATAATACATTTTTAAAGGTTGTGATTTTTTCCCCTGCTCTACTTCAGCTACATCCGCCAAACTTTATTCCTATCTATATTCTGACTGAGGGGTTTGTTCATACATCATTCACACTTATTTATTGAACAGTTTATTCCTAAAAACATGATTTTTTTTTCTGGCTGTTGGTATTTTCTGATTTATGGAGTGATTAAAAAAAGAAATCCAAAATCCCCTCAGTAAAAACATTTTTTTTTTTTACTTGGCTTTATCCCATGTTTAGATTTTTGTTCTGGAAATGTATGCAAATGAGTGCATATTTAATTAGATAATGTTTAATTTGTATATGTAAACGTAACATTTCAGAAAACTGTTAATACAAAGAAGTTTGAGGTTACCATTAAGTTACGTAAACATTATTTCTGAATGTTTAAAAATCCTTTTTTAAATTATTATTATTATTATTTTGTAACTTTTTTGTGGTTATACGAATTTTAAGGGAACGTTCCATTTTATCATTGTGCAAACATTATGGGAACGTTACTTTCGCTGAACATTCCGAAACATGATATAGGTGAGGTTATATTAACTAGTGGTCTATGATAACATGCATACACTACAACAGACAATATGCAAGAACAGTAATGGTATACACAATGATCTGAAGGATATGTGTATTCAATCAAAGAAAGGTTTTCCTATGAATTAATTAGAGAACAGTCCATTTCTCTGGGCATTATGTGTCTTTCTTATGAGGAAAATGAGGGAGTTTGTCTGCCTGCATTCCTTTAGGCCATAAAACCAGTGATATCAGCATTGGTTACCATGGAACCAGAGGCCTGTTCTGCCTTTCTGAGGTGTTAGGTGCATTTCGGGGGAAGGGTCCATAGACCCTCGTAATTGGCCATTTGGTTAGGTGACGGGGAGTTCGATATTATTTGTTAAATATAACAAAAAGTTGTGTGTCTGATTGGTCCAAATGCTACAGTAGTAACATTTAAAAAACGTTAGACGAACGTCCAGCTGAAATATGTCAGAAAAAAAGTTGCATAAATAACGTTTTTTGAGAATATCATTAAAGACCAGATAACTTTGAACGAACATGCTATTGACGTCATTCGTTCGTAACTTTGAGAGCCTTTCCAGAACGTTCCCTGCATACTTTTGGAGTATTATGTGTTTGCATAACAAAAGTTGTTGTTCATCCTGACACTGCAGCAGGCAAAGGCACACAACTTTGATAACAATGCATGTATGAGCTCATGAACACGCGCACGGCTGCCCTCGTCCCCCGTGTGTTTGCAGCATAGACTGTATAAGGTTTGCAGTAACTTAATTGCGCTGCTGCAGTAGCACGAGGCCTGCGGTGGCCACGCGAGACCCTCACGAGCTCAAACCGCTGCAGATCATTACAGGCTGCTGTAAGGTGGCTAATGAACGGCGAGAGCTGCTCTCTTGGGCTTTACCTGCGTTCGAGCTGCTCAAGGTAGCGCTGAATTTCCTTCAAGTGACGCTTTATAACCCTCCTGACAAACACGCGCTTCTTTATAGATGTCTTTTGTCCTCTAGCTGGGTTGGTTTTTCTTTTGAGTGCTGATTTCATGCAATAATAGTGTCATGCGGCGCTGTCATCCCCCATATATCAGCATGAGAGAAGTTAGGTGGGAAGGTGAAGGACTTCTGTGCTGTTTATGGAGGATGGGAGCTTTTCTTTCGAGGCTGATAACGGCATCATCTCATCTGATTGCTCTTTTCTGCCTCTGCTTTAATGGTCTGATTCAACTCGAGCCTTATAAAGACATTAGAATCGCAAGCAGGTAAAGAAACAGGATGAAGTGCGTGTTTAAAAGAGAGCATTCAGTGGAATGCCAACACTTTATATTTGAGTATCAACAGAACTAACTAGTTTAGCAGTTATTCTGACTGCAAAAAGAATAATTCTCAGACATTCTGGCAAGGTCATCTTAAAGTTATGATCAAACGTTCTTCAGTAACGAGACTCACCGGCGCATGCGCAACGCCGACCTCATACGTCATCCGCCCGGAGCTGCTTCCGTGTAGGACTGTAAGCGCAAGCTACATTAAAGTGATTATTATGTTTTGAATATGGATATTTTTCTTACAAAAGTGCATCGATTCGCTACAGGAGGCCTTTGTTCACCCCCCGGAGCCGTGTGAGACACTTTTTTTATGGATGGGCGCTTTTTATTTAACTTCTTTTGGACTGAAGCATGCAACACCCACTGAGTGGCATTAAACAGCTATTTTTAAAATAACTCCGACTGGATTCGTCTGAAAGAAGAAAGTCATATACACCTAGGATGACTTGAGGGCGAGTAATTTGTGGGCTCATTTTAATTTTTGGGTGAACTAACCCTTTAATGGGAACATTAGCAAAACGTTCTTGGAGCATTTTTCGCTACCTGGGATATGCATATTCACAACCATTTAAAAGTATGTAGTTCTGTATTCATTTATACATTCATTTATGAAACAACAAAAAACATTTTAACTAACAAATTTAAACATTTACATGCAAACATAGATCTAAAGCTGTAATAATAGACAGACACTAGACAGACAATGTTTATGAATTGAACAGATTTACCAGTAGATTATGTTAACCCTGCAGCACCATTTGTTTACTTATTTATTTAGCGTAACATATGATTTATAATACACAGCAAGTGTATTAAGTTGAAAAGTCGACTCTTATTTTGAAATGACGCTTCCCAAGTGTATGCCATTTGATTTATTCCTGTATTATTATTATTATTAGTATGATATTTTATTTCGGTACTATTATTATCTTAATGTGTGTGTTGCTTACTTATTCCATTTGCATTGTTGTAATTTTATTTTACGTGTACCGTTGTATCGTGTCAGGTCTGAGGCGGTGGGTGTGGAAGGGGACTCTTATTCTGAAGGGTCTGCAGGCGCTAGGGTGAGAGCGGAAGTTCGTGCCGCTGATAGCTGCAGTTCAGGCGGATCCCGTCGGTGTCTGATCACAAACTTTCTGTCAAACCCGAAAAACACCCGGAACCCGGTGAGTGATGCGCGGAGCTGCTTCACACACCCGTTAAACAGTCGAAGGCATGAAATGACACCCGCAGCGCAGAAGCGGGACAGTTTACGAGCGCAGGCCTATAATACAGTGTGTGTGTGTGTGTGTGTGTGTGTGTGTGTGTGTGTGCGTG
>NW_015506454.1:591590-592027 GCF_001515645.1 Sinocyclocheilus grahami | reverse complement strand
TCACACTCTCTCACACACACACACACACACACACACACACACACCTCATGTCATTACATACATTCACAAACGAGTCCAAACAGGTCTGACAGCTCGTGAAGCTTTATAGACCCTTACAGTACAGCACTGTGATGCTTGCCCTGCTGGTTTATATGTACAGGGGCTCTGAATGATCACCACAGTCTCTATAGTCTACTGTAGCACTGCATGGTTTGTCAATGTGTTCCATTGTATTACCTTGGTACTGAAACAAAAGGCTTAAAATGTAAGTTCACCCAAAAATGAAAATTAGGCTGCATTAAACTCACCCCCGAGGCATCCTAGGTGTATATGACTCTCTTCTTTCAGACGAATCCAGTCGGAGTTATATTAAAAATGGTCTTTGATCTTTCAAGCTGTTTAATGCCACTCAGCGGGTGTTGCATGCATCAGTCCAA
>NW_015506454.1:588408-591394 GCF_001515645.1 Sinocyclocheilus grahami | reverse complement strand
AACTAATCAATTCTCTTTCCGGCTCAGACTGCATAGGTTAAGCTTAAGGGTCTGTCACGTGATGAACGATCGACTCGGAAAAAGCCGAAGACTCGAACCAAGTGAACTACTCGACTAATTCCAGTACAGAACCTATAGGATGTTGCGCATGCGCGACTGAACGAATCACTCCCGAGACGACTCATTCTTCCCGAGTCACATTAAAGATTCGTTCAAAATGAACTAATCGTTCAAGAACGACCCAACATTAGAGGTCAGCGCTGCGCATGCTCCGGTGAGTCTCGTGAAAACCAGCGTTTGTTAACAGGAGCAAAAGAAGCAAAGTTTTCTTACTTTAGCAAAGGAGAACCAGTCTCCTCTTGGCTTATATCCAAATCCTCCGACATTCTTCTTTACAAATCCTCGTTTTGTACTTCTAATAAGTGACCGTTGTTTTGTTTTGATCTCTCCGCTGGGTTTCCGCGTTCGTCACTTCTGAGCGGCGCATGCGCAATGCATCCTCCCAGAGCTGCTTCCGTGTACAACAGCTACATTAAAGTGATTATTACGTTTTGAATATGGATATTTTTCTTACAAAAGTGCATCGATTCGCTACAGGAGGCCTTTGTTCACCCCCGGAGCTGTGTGAGACTTTTATTTTTTTTTTTATGGATGGGCGCTTTTTATTTGACTTCTTTTGGACTGATGCATGCAACACCCGCTGAGTGGCATTAAACTGCTATTTTTACTAAAACTCTGACTGGATTCGTCTGAAAGAAGAAAGTCATATACACCTAGGATGACTCGAGGGCGAGTAAAACGCAGTCTAATTTTAATTTTTGGGTGAACTAACCCTTTAACGTTAGTTTAGTTTTATTTTAAAGTTCGACAAGGCAGGTTATTGCAGCACAAAAAAAAGAACAGTTACTTTTTCTCTTAGAAGCACAACCTGAAATGTGTCAAAAATAACCTGTTCAAAACACCACAGATAGGTAATCTATAAAACAATTTAAAAGCACGTGGAATAAAAGAAAGTTCATGTCTTTTTGTTTTGCTTTTGGGCATAACATGTTCCCTACCGTGGTATGTTCTGGAAACCAGTATAATATCATGGTGCTTAGCGGTAAAAGCAACAGGTGGATGTTTTCTAGAAGATTTTCTACCTGAACCATGTTTGATTCAGTAAAATGTTGTTGTTGTTGTAGTTCTTCTCTTTTAAAGCGGTCATATGATGCGATTTCAAGTTTTCCTTTCTCTTTGGAGTGTTACAAGCTGATTGTGTATAGTGAGAGAGAGTGTGAGAGAGAGAGTGAGAGTGAGAGTGAGAGTGAGAGTGAGAGTGAGAGTGAGAGTGAGAGTGAGAGAGAGTGAGTGAGAGTGAGAGTGGAGTCAGCTGTCTTAACCGTGGCTTGTGTACTGCAAACACATATTCATCACTGTGTCTGTCACGCGACTCTGTTCCCCTTTCGGGCTCTGTCTTTACATTTATTTTGAAAGATGAAGCTGGTGATTATGGTAAGGGGCGTTACATTTCCGACGAGTGCTTGTGGTGTTCGGCCAATCACAATGCACTGGGTCAGCTGGCCAATCAGAGCAGACTGCGCTTGTCGGAAGGAGGGACTTTGTAGAAAACTAAGCGTTTGAGAGAGGCGGGGCATAGAGGACCTACAATAATGTACAGTATTTGAAAAATAATGTGTTTTTTGAATATTAAAGCATGTCAACATATTCTGTTACACCAAATACACAAAATAATGATCTTTAAAATAGCATCATATGACCCCTTTAAAGCACTCCATATCCAATTACCGGTTTGTAAAGATTCAGGATGCGCGCGCATCATGGTTGCAGAAAACCCAGGAAAGATAGCCTTTACAGCTAGAGAATTTCATATTTATTAGATGTCGTTTTCAAAACGTTCTACGCATATTACAAGAGCTTGTCATCGTTTTATATTTCAAAATTATGACTTTATTCTCGCAATTCTTCCCTGAGATTTGACAAACTCACTATTTTTGAGTTAAGTCGAGTTATAAAGTCCGAATTAGGAGATATAAACTTGCATTTGCGAGAACAAAAAGTCAGAATTGTGAGATAAAGTAAGTAAATGTTATGTAAAAATGTTAATAGTAAGGTTTAAATAACATCTCATGCTGTAACTGTAGGGATAATACAATACGTCCCCTGTGAACAGCATATGTGAATATTATGTAGACCTATTGTTTAAATCGAATTTATGCTTTAAAAGTAGAGTAATCATAGCAGTTTTCATCCATAGTATGTCCATTTAAATGTCTGCGTTTAGCTTCAAATGACGACAGTATTCTATAAAAATGATTTGCATTCCGATCTTGACATCAAAAGGCACAAAAATATATTTTTCTTCTATTCCATGGATTTTACCCGTTTACCTCCACTTGTTCCCAGTGTTTTTCTGCAACACTATGCGCGCGCAGCTGCAAGTGACGTAACTGTGACGTCTACTCGTAATTGGTGTATAGGAAAAGAATGGTGATGTCAGCTAGGGATGCAGCGGTTTCGCGATTAACCGCGCTTTAAAACGTCACGGTTAATTAATCGTAAAGGTTCCGCTAAACCGAGTGTTTCTGTTACACGGAACGGAGCTGTTGCAGCTTACGCAAAACGAAAAACGTTACACTAGCGGTGCACCAGCTTAAAATGCTGTGCTTATCAGAGGCACGAGGCTACTACATGCATTAGATGAACTGTGACCGAGGGACCAAACAGCGAAGCTTTACTTCCAGCAGAGAAATGCCTGTCGATAATGTGGGACCATTTTGGGTACGCCAAGAATGACCAGGGTGTCGTTTAAATATTGCTGTAAAAAACTGCTGCTAAAGAGCGAATACATAAGGGTTAATGCACGGCTTGCTGTACATTTAACGATTTTAATGCACGACGTGAAGATAAGAACCACCTGACGCGAAGCTACAGCTCGTTAGCTCCGCATTCTGCCCGCTTCAGATCAGAAAGAGATGAAATAGTG
>NW_015506454.1:585993-587615 GCF_001515645.1 Sinocyclocheilus grahami | reverse complement strand
ACTAGCGGTGCACCAGCTTAAAATGCTGTGCTTATCAGAGGCACGAGGCTACTACATGCATTAGATGAACTGTGACCGAGGGACCAAACAGCGAAGCTTTACTTCCAGCAGAGAAATGCCTGTCGATAGTGTGGGACCATTTTGGGTACGCCAAGAATGACCAGGGTGTCGTTTAAATATTGCTGTAAAAAACTGCTGCTAAAGAGCGAATACATAAGGGTTAATGCACGGCTTGCTGTACATTTAACGATTTTAATGCACGACGTGAAGATAAGAACCACCTGACGCGAAGCTACAGGAAGCTACAGCTCGTTAGCTCAGCATTCTGCCCGCTTCAGATCAGAAAGAGATGAAATAGTGCGGTAAGATCACATTTATTTGAATTAATTATAACATTTAGCTACTTGAATTAATTATTCGAGAGAGAGAGAGAGAGAGAGGTGACAATTGCCTGTGTGGATTAGCCTATAGCGTCTGTGATCTCTCCAGTAGGATATTGATTACAATATTTCAGTTTATTTCCATCATTAGTAACAGTTTCCACTGTGGGACAAATAAAGTTAATATCAGTCGTATATTAATAATAGGCTACTTCATTAACTTCAAAAACCAACAATATATATTTTTCACCATGTTTCCAAATCCTCTGCCCCAGGTCCAAAAGAAATGTAAACGTTAAATACTTTTGCGATCTATTTCCATTTGTTATTTTCAAAAGAGAAATACTGTATGTAAACGTTAAATACTTTTGCGATCTATTTCCATTAGTTATTTTCAAAAGAGAAATACTGTCGAGGATGTTTACAGAGCAGAGGTCACCTTTTTTAATTCCAATGGGAGAGATGGACTTCTGTTTGTCTTTTGTTTATTATTTTGTGCTGTATTGCTGGTTACCGTGTTATTTCTGTTTCAAAAGCCAGCAATAAATAACACTTTAATATCTAAAGAGTGATTTTATACATTAGTAATGTTGGGAAATTAATAAATGCGTAATAATCGTAAAACCGTGATTGTTCCTCAGACAATAATCGTACCAACAAAATCTATAATCGTTGCATCCCTATTGTCAGCTGGAAAGAAAAATCGTTTAAGATTAAGACGACAAATGTGTGTTTCTTTGCAATAATGATTTGAGCACAATATGATGATTTGAGTCCGGTTAGATGTCCAGATGACAGTATGTCCAAAAACATATACCGTGGTACTTTTTGTTAATGTTAAAATCAACAGGTGGATGTTTTTTAAGGATGTTTATTTTCGAAATGCTGTCAGGCAGTTCTTTAGAAAACACACAGTACTAGGGTATTACCATAATATGTGTTTTCTGTGCGGTGTTTGTTAACGGTTTAAAGAGACGTTCAGCTAATGTCTCCCACACACACACACACACACACACATTCTGGACTGTAGGTCATCTGTTAAAGTGTGCATCCTGTGTCACAATATCACCTTGTGTAACTATATACACACACACACACACACACACACACTTGCAGTCCCCAGAAGAGTGTGTGTGTGTGTGCTCTGAATAATGGCTTGTGTTCTGGAGTTGTTCCTCCTCCTCTGATATAATGTGAGTGAGTGTGTGTGTGTGTGTGTGTGTGTGTGTGTGTGTGTGTGTG
>NW_015506454.1:583960-585697 GCF_001515645.1 Sinocyclocheilus grahami | reverse complement strand
GTGTGAGTGTGAGAGTGTGAGTGTGTGTGTGTGTGTGTGAGTGTGAGTGTGTGTGTGAGAGTGTGATTGTGTGTGAGTGTGTGTGATTGTGAGTGTGAGTGTGAGTGTGGTTTGAGGATGTGGGCAGGAAGCCGCAGGTGCTTTGAGCTCCAGCTTCTGAATGGAGAGTCGTGTGGTTTCGTTTCTGTCAGCCTCAGAATATCTCACCTTTATCATCACTTTACAGCATAACTTTAACGCATCAGATGAGAGTGGAACTGCAGATCTGGAGCCGCTCATTCAGTGTTGAGTGTGTGTGTGTGTGTGTGTGTGTGTGATATGTTTAGCTCAGCGGTTTACCTCAGTTCACATTCACAGCAGGTTCACATGATGGTTTGCTGTGTGAATGTGCTGCTCATCATCAGACTTAAGCAGTTAAACCCTTGAGGTTCGTGTTAAATACTCACAGCTAGATACGAGACACAGTGGAGTGATTATTACACAATGAAAATATTAATGGCACAAATAGTGTAAAAAAGTGAAGTGTCAAAACATGTAATAAAAGCAGTGCTTCCATGAGAAATATATTTATTTTAACGAAATAAACATAATCTGAACAGTTGAATAAGGTCTAATGGAAGACTTCAGATGAGCAGGTGATGTTGTTTGTGTGTTTTGTGATTTTATAGATTAAATAATTGTCCGTTTCTATCTTGGGTGATTCAGTGAATGAAATAATGCTTCAAATTATGAAACATTTGAGATTAAAACAAAACGTTCCTACATTATATTAATAAAATTATATTAAATAATATTAAGATTAATTTTTGTATAAGAATTTGTTTATTATATTTACCCTAAAATCATATTGCATAATATTCAGTATTATTATAATGATAACAAATACATAAATATTAAATAGTAAACTCTATATAATATAATATTATTTAATATTCAATATTATTCATAATGACTAAAGTATCCTAAATCATATGAAAATATTTTAAAAGTTATTTAATTGTTACATTTTAAATTATTCATTAGCCAATATAACTATATAATTATATTGAATATTAAATATTATTTAATTATATTTAATGATGAACGTTAACCCCATTATATAATGTAATTAAATATTATCATCATAATAATAATAAAAAATATTAGAATAGTATAATGTTATTTCATATTCAGTATTATTTATGATGACTAAAGTATCCTAAATCATACAAAAAAATTTAAAATGTTATATTGAATAATTCAGTATTCAACATAATCATATAATTGTTGAATAATAAATGTTTAATATTTAGACAGCAGACATGATGATATAATTTGTTATAATAACATAAATAAATAAAGAAACAAACTACTAATGATATTGAATAGTATAATCTTTTATAATAATAAATATAATATTCAATATTAATATATTTATGATGACTAAAGTATCCTATCCTCTATTAAATCTAAAGTAGTGTTTGTTCTTGTAATGTAACGGTGTGCTGTGTGTTGTTGTGCAGGCTGAGGATGTGAACAGGACTCTGGAAGGAGGCCGCAAGCCGCTTCATTACGCTGTGGACTGCGGTCAGGCCGAGATGGTGGAGTTTCTGCTGTCTAAAGGAGCCGATGTGAACGTAACTGTCCTTCTGCTCTTGTTCTCCAGTGCTGTTTGTGTGTGTGTGTGTGTGTGTGTGTGAGAGAGAGTGACAGCGTGTGTGTGTGTGTGTGTGTGTGTGAGAGAGTGTGTGTGTGTGT
>NW_015506454.1:580754-583829 GCF_001515645.1 Sinocyclocheilus grahami | reverse complement strand
TGTGTGTGAGAGTGAGTGTGTGTGTGTGTGTGAGAGAGTGTGTGTGTGTGTGTGTGTGTGTGTGAGAGAGAGTGAGAGCGTGTGTGTGTGTGAGAGCGTGTGTGTGTGTGTGGGTGTGTTTGTAAGAGAGTGTGAGTGCGTTTGTGAGAGAGTGTGAGTGTGCGTTTGTGAGAGAGAGTGAGAGCGTGTGTGTGAGAGCGTGTGTGTGTGTGTGTGTGTGTGAGAGAGAGTGTGTGTGTGTGTGTGTGTGTGTGTGAGAGAGAGTGAGAGCGTGTGTGTGTGTGAGAGCGTGTGTGTGTGTGTGGGTGTGTTTGTAAGAGAGTGTGAGTGCGTTTGTGAGAGAGTGTGAGTGTGCGTTTGTGAGAGAGAGTGAGAGCGTGTGTGTGTGTGAGAGCGTGTGTGTGTGTGTGGGTGTGTTTGTAAGAGAGTGTGAGTGCGTTTGTGAGAGAGTGTGAGTGTGCGTTTGTGAGAGAGAGTGAGAGCGTGTGTGTGTGTGAGAGCGTGTGTGTGTGTGTGGGTGTGTTTGTAAGAGAGTGTGAGTGCGTTTGTGAGAGAGTGTGAGTGTGCGTTTGTGAGAGAGAGTGAGAGCGTGTGTGTGAGAGCGTGTGTTTGTGAGAGTGAGAGCGTGTGTGTGTGTGTGTGTGTGTGAGAGCGTGTGAGTGTGTTTGTGTTTGTGAGAGCGTGTGAGTGTGTTTGTGAGAGCGTGTTAGTGAGTGAGTGAGTGTGTGTGTGTGTGTGTGTGTGTGCGTGTGTGTGTGTGTGTGTGAGAGTGAGTGAGCGAGTTTGTGTTTGTAAGAGTGTGAGAGAGAGAGTGTGAGTGTTCTTTACTGCTTCTGTCAGGTGTGGTGCTGTGAGGGAGCTTGGTTGACAATCTGCTCTTCAGTGTAATGTCACAGAGCTTGTGTTTGATCTGCAGGCGTGTGTGTGTGTGTGTGTGAGTGCGTGCGTGCGTGTGTGAGAGTGTGTGCGTGCGTGCGTTTAGATGACTATCGACTCCAGACTGTATGTAAATGTTTAACATGTGGAGTCACAGAGGCAGTCATTACTCGTGAAAACCTGATAGCATCAAACCGCCAGCCTCTGATTCACGCTCGCCTTTTATCAGCATGTCCACTTCTGCAAAATTAAAGCAGAAAACAGCTATTTTAAATGGTAATAATATTTCACAATATTACTGTTTTTACAGTATTTTTGGATCAAATGAATGCAGCCTTGGCGAATAGAACAAAAACTTTTTTCAAAAACTTAAAAAAACATTTGTAACCTTGGACCACAAAACCAGTCATAAGGGTCAATTTTTCGAAATTGAGATGTATGCATCATCTGAAAGCTGAATGAATATGATTTCCATTGATGTATGGTTTGTTAGGATAGGACAATATTTGGCTGAGATACAACTATTTGAAAATCTGGAATCTGAGGGTGCAAAAAAATCTAAATATTGAGAAAATCATCTTTAAAGTTGTCCAAATGAAGCTCTTAGCAATGCATATTACTAATCAAAAATTAAGTTTGGATATATTTACGGTAGGACATTTACAAAATATCTTCAAGGAACATGATCTTTACTTAATATCCTAATGATTTTTGGCATAAAAGAGAAATGTATAATTGTGACCCATACAATGTATTGTTGGCTATTGCTACAAATATCCCCCAGCGACTCAACACTGCTTTTGTGCTCTAGGCTCACAAATATGACCCCAAACTTTCTGACCAGGTGCACCGCGTTATCACATATTAATAACATGTAATTTTTAGCATTTTTTGTTATTTTTCAAAGGGTCTATAAATGGTTTATAGATTAAATATCAATCTATTTGTGCCTGTTTTGGAATAATTCAGTAAGATTAAATACTGCATACAAATATGTGAGCTCAAAGCAAAAGACTCCTAAATTATTATTAAATAAAATGATGTAATATGGAATTACAATTTATTAATCACAACCATTGTGTATCATTGAGACACTTTTGTTAGTTTTTTCATACTTTCCATATTCATTTAATTTTAGTTAAAGTTTTAGTAACTTAATTTGTATTTTTTTTTTTTTAGATAAATGGTTTATAGGTTAAATATCAATATTTTTAATAATATAGTGAAATAAAATGCTGCAAAAATATCTTCATATTATGAAATATGTTAAGGCAAAACAAAAAACAGCTAAATTATAATTATTAAAATAATGTAATATTATATTTTAATATTATAGGATTATAATAAATTATATTTTTATTAATTTATATTTTTCTGTTTATTAAAATTATATTAAATGTGTATTAAATAATAATCATATCAAAATATTTAATTATATTTTACTTGTTTGGGAGTATAATGTAATTTAAAATATAAACACATCAAGTTTGTTCCTCAATATTAAAGGTTTCACTTTTTTAACGTTAGTTAGTGTGTAATGTTGCTGTTTGAACATAAACAATATCTGCAAAGTTACGAAGCTGAAAGTTCAATGCAAACGGAGATATCGTCTTTTAAAATTCTGGCAGGTTAATGCCTACAAAAACGGCTGGTAGGGACTACAACGAGTTACTTATTTACAGATAAACCCCGCCCTCGGGAAAAGGCAGCAAAGGGGGCGGGGCCATGCTGCGCTGCTTTAGAGAAGAGGAAGAGAAAACTAGAGGTGCACGTAACAATCTGTTCATATATGAATCGTGATTCTGTCTTCTAACGATTCTAATGGATTCACAAGATCCAAAATCAATGTTTTAAAGCAGCGGTTCATAATTACACTCATGTGCTCAAGGGTTTGTATGTTCCTCTCCGCTCGCAGCATGTGTGAATTTTGCTGTGTTTTTTCTCGACAGGCTCCAGATAAACACGGCATCACCCCGCTGCTGTCTGCCACTTACGAGGGTCACGTGAGCTGCGTGAAGATTCTTCTAGAAAAGGTACTGATGCATTCGCACATCCTCTCTCTGTCTGTGGGTGTGTCTGTGTCTGTGAGTGTCTGTGTCTGTGAGTGTCTGTCTGTCTGTGAGTGTGTCTGTCTGTGAGTGTGTATGTGTCTGTGAGTGTGTCTCTCTGTCTGTGAGTGTGTCTGTGCCTGTGTCTGTG
>NW_015506454.1:575073-580007 GCF_001515645.1 Sinocyclocheilus grahami | reverse complement strand
TGTGTGTGTGTGTGTGTGTGTGTCTGTGTCTGTGTCTGTGAGTGTGTCTGTGTCTGTGAGTGTGTCTGTGTCTGTGTCTGTGAGTGTGTCTCTCTGTCCGTGTCTGTGTGTGTGTGTGTGTGATACAGGTGGGCGGCTGAGCAAAATCTTACATCACAGTGTGATATAATAGGTGACAGTAATGCTATACATCACATTTTTCCAATGGAAATTCAACAAAAATGATATGTGCATATTGTGGGATAATCCAGTGATTCACATTATGAAACACTTGTGTTCAAAATAAAAGAATTATATAAATTATATAATTAAAATAATACAGTATTATATAATTAAATTAAATGATATGTTTTGATCTTTTTTATTTATTAATTATTAAAATGTTTATATTTAATATAATATTTATATTAAACAAATCTATTACACAAGTGTTTTAATAATTTTAAACTATTTAGCTTATTTAGAATTATTTTTTATTATCAAAAATGCAATTTAATAGCAATATATTTGTTTATATTTTGGGATAATCCAGTGAAATTATTTTAAATACTGCAAAATCAACTTCATCATCACAAAAATCATACTAATACACGCATAACTAATCATAATTAAAATGATTTAAATAATGTAATAAATTATTTATGCTTTGTTTAATAAACTTAAAATAATATTAAAAATATTTAATTTTATTTTTACGTTTTTAGAATTATAATTTAATAATAAAAAAATAGCCAAGACTCCTAAATTATTTAATTAAAATTATTTAATAATATAATATTATTTAATAAATTCTACACTGTAAAAAGAAAGAGGGGGTTAAGGAAAATATACTAGTAATTTTCTGCCAGGACATTATCCAGTAATGTCCAATAAAACACTTTTTCACAAAATACAGATAAAAGATTTGTAAAAGATAAATATGGAAAATTCCTTCATATTAATATAGCACATTGTGCCCTAGATTTGTTTTTACAGTGAGTGTGTGTTGAAAATAAAAAACAGCCAATATGAACGCGTCTGTAGAAATCTATATTAAAGTGACCGGTTGTTTAATGTTCCTATTGTGCCTAATAAACCCCCCTCCTCGTGTCGACTTGTTTAGGACACTGCTGCTCAGACTCTCTGCCGGCTGCACAGTTCTGCTGTTGTGTTGTGTTGTGTATGTTGTCGTAGCGTTCAGAGAAAGAGCTTTTGTTTGTGGGTTTTGAAGCTGAAAGCGTCTGAGCGCGGCTGTAAACGGGGGCATCCGCAGGGTCAGACGGGGTTATGTAATGCAGCACAGCGCTGCACATTCTTCACTGAGATCCCCTTTGAGATTACACAACAACACACACATCTCCTCTGCGCCGCTCACATGCTGAGCACTGATCAGGCGTTTGTGGAGGAATATTTCAGCTTATTCTCCATCGGGTCACTAGACGAGTGCAGGGCTTTCTGGAGTCGTCCTGTACTCAAACAGGAAGTTGGGGAGGAACTTACTTCCTTTGTTAGAGATACACCAGTAATAGGGCCCTATGAAATACGTTCTTTCTTTTTTTCCCAAAATTCTGTTAGTTTTCTTCCAAATTAAATGTTGTCCCCCCGTGTTAAGCTTTCTGGACATTTAATTGTTTTAGTAACCAAAAAGTATGTCTAATTAATTGCAAATGGTTTGATTAATAACATTTTAATTAAAGCTTTTTTTTTTTTTTTTTTTTTACAGTGTTTTTTTTACCCTTTATGATAATAGGGACCTATGATTTTTTTTATATTCTTTTTTTTGTTTATTTTAATTTTTCTGGTATTCAAATGACGGCATAAAATATTATATTAATTTATCTTTTAATCAAATCAAAAGCAAGCCCTTTCGATGAAAACTTGTGATTTTTTTTTTTTCCCCTTAAAAATTATTATTATTATTATTATAATCATTTGTTGGTAGCATTATTATTATTACATTGATTTTTATTTATTTATTTATATCCATTACTTGTACATTATTTAAATATTTCATATGACAAAAAAAATCACAATTAAAATAAATTATAAAAGCGTCAGTAGTGATTAAGCTTCGGAATGTTTATTTCAATAATTAAAAATATTCTCATGGTTAAGTCATTGTTAATGCTTTACATTAAGTAGAAAGTTTCATATGATTGATTTTCTAAATGATCCGCGATTAATTGTGATCGGCCGTATTTTCCAGTTTTAATTACGGTTAATGTGTGGATGTAAAACTGCAAAAGGCAAACGTTTTGGAATTTTTTGGGGTAAAAAATCTTAAATATCTAATTTAGTTTATATTTTAAATTGTAATAATGATTTGCACCATGAAAATAGCTGTTGAAGCTGGATTCTTGTATTCACTCCTTTACTTTCCCACACTGATGCTCATAAAGATAGATGAGAGGAAGAGTCACATGACTGAAACGGACAGAAAGAGTGATAGAAAAGCACTTCCTCTTTTTGTTTTTAGTTGTCAGATGCTCTGAACAGGAAGTAAAACTTCCATAATTATCTCCAGCATAATCATGCCATTCATTTTATTCTTTAAGAGCTTATATTCTACTTCTACTTCTATTGCTTTTATCTTCCCCTGAAGTCCACTTAAAACATTTGCCAAATCATAATTTAATAGTTAATTTAGTTTTTTTTTTAAGATCATCCCTAAAATTAAACGGCCTGTTTTTGCTGCTGTATCTTTTAAGAACTCGACCTGTTATTGAGCTCTGTGATTGGCTAACCTCTGCGCATACGAAATGAGTTACAACCCACCAAGCTGCTGAATATCCAATTGATATGCAAATGATATGCTAATGAGTTGTGTTGCCAGCCATTATAAAATGTTTGCAGTCATCCAATAGGTGTTGATATGCAAATAAACTTTTATCTTCCCCTGAAGTCCACTTAAAACATTTGCCAAATCATAATTTAATAGTTAATTTAGTTTTTTTTTTAAGATCATCCCTAAAATTAAACGGCCTGTTTTTGCTGCTGTATCTTTAAGAACTCGACCTGTTATTGAGCTCTGTGATTGGCTAACCTCTGCGCATACGAAATGAGTTACAACCCATCAAGCTGCTGAATATCCAATTGATATGCAAATGATATGCTAATGAGTTGTGTTGCCAGCCATTATAAAATGTTTGCAGTCATCCAATAGGTGTTGATATGCAAATAAGGTACTTAAATATCTAAATTGAACAAACTAATAAAATTTATTTTAAAAAACGATATAGACATCTTAAAAAATATAAATAAATGTTTTATTCTGTTAATAACCTTAAAGTTTATCTAAATTTATTTTTGGAATGTTTCTTAAATATCTTATTTAATTTCTATTTTAAAATTTAATAACTCAAGTATGACGTGTTTTTTAAAGGCATCGTTTAATAGTTTAGTTTTTGATGGTCATTCCAAAAATGAAACCACTGTATCTTTAAGAACTAGAGCTCTGTGATTGGCTAACCTCTGCGCATACGAAATGAGCCACTACCCACCGAGCTGCTGAATAGCCAATAGGTGTTGATATGCAAATGAAGTACTTAAATATCTAAAATGAACATAAACTGAAACTAAGAAATAAAATTAATTAAAAAAACTATATAGAGATCTTAAAAAATATAAATAAATGTTTTATTCTGTTAATAACCTTTAAAAGTTGAGCTCTGTGATTGGCTAACCTCTTCGCATACGAAATGAGCCACTACCCACCAAGCTGCTGAATATCCAATCGGGGTTGATATGCAAATGATATGCTAATGAGTTGCGTCCGTCAGCCATTATAAAATGCATGCAGTTCAGTAGATGATTTGTGGAAAGTTTGAATTATGATCATCACCGTCTACTAGCAAACTTTTATTAATGCTGATGCGATTGTTGCATTGAGTTATCATGTGTACAGCACAGGGTCAGTATCTGGATTCATGAGTTTCTACCCAGCATGCATCAGCACTGAGCACAGCGCAGGGAACAAACGCCGAGCTGAACAGACGTTTATTATGCGGTGAGAGATGTGAAACTAAAGAATGAAGTGGTGTGTGTTCGGTGCCCGCTGGTGTTTTCACAGAGAAGGCAGATGTGTGATGGCCTTCGCTTTCGGCCGCTGAAGCTGAGTGAGTTCAGAGTAAAGCTGTGACTGCAGACTCTGACCTGTGTGTAACGAGGAATAATTCAGTCTGCCGCATCGATCCGCCCGCAGGATAATATTTCTGTAAAGGATCGCCCTCGAGTTTGAGGGGCCCCGCAGGTCCGGCTCCTGTAGATTATGCATGAGATTCGCTGTTACTCAATAACGGTGTAATCGGCTCTTATTGGTTGGGTGGAAGGCTAATCTGCTGTAAATTGTTCTTTATTTCTTGAATAATGTTGGGTCGTAACGGCGTGAAGTCTGTTTACTCTGGATGAAACCGCAGAATTAGAGGCCTTCTGACGCCTTTCTCTGAGCTGCAAGAAGCACAAGAACGTCAATATTTTAGTGCTCGCCTGACTGTAAAACATATGTTTTTATGAGTTACGATTCACTCAACTCACGATTCGATTCTCTCACAATTTTTCTAACAGAAAGCGATTGAAGACATTATACAGTAAATGAAAAGGTGTCGTTTTATCAGGTTGTTGCTGCACGCTTCTTTGTGAAATTGGAATATAACGCAGCGCAGCAAACCTGGGTATTTTTTTATGTCGCAATCTCAACTGTTATCAGAAAAATCTAAGAAAATTATTTTGTAACTTTTTTTTTTTTTAAGATAATAAAATGTTATGTTGTATACCATAGTGTTGTGTAATAGTGTGGTGGTTGTGTGTACTAGAGCCTTGTGTGTGTGTGTGTGTGTGTGTGTGTGTAAGAATGTTTTGGTCTTGAATCACCGCAGTGTTGTGTAAATGTGTTTCAATCTCTTCTCAGCGCTCGGACACACACACACTCTCACTCACACACACACACACTCTCTCTC
>NW_015506454.1:568855-574140 GCF_001515645.1 Sinocyclocheilus grahami | reverse complement strand
CACACACACACACTCTCTCACACACACCCTCTCACACACACACACACCCTCTCTCACACACACCCTCTCACACACACACACACATACTCACACTCATACACACCCGCCCCGCCCCGCATGTGAACCTGTGTGTTTATAAGGATGAATGCAAGTGTGTGTGTTAATGTTTCTGCTGCAGGACTTGTGTGTTTAAATCACTGTGTGTGTGTGTGTGTGTGTGTGTTCCTCCAGGGTGCTGTTAAGGAAAGGAAAGGTCCGGATGGTCTCAGCGCGTTCGAGGCGGCCGAGAGCGAGACCATCAAAGATCTACTGAAGTGAGTCGGACGCTGCCGGCAGCGGAGAGGTTCTGACCACAACCACTGGATCCTGCAAACACTCTCTCACACACACGCACGCACACACACAGACACACACACACACACACACACACACACCTCTCTGTCTCTGGCTGCTGCAGCTCCTCTAGGTTTCCTTTTGTTTTCCTCCATGACCTTTTTATTTGATTTGGGGGAGGTGCTTAATTTCCCCTCTAGTTGATCGGAGTCAGCCATTGGCTGATGGACCTGTCACTCATGCCTCCCATAAGGACCAATGGGAACACCTGTCTAACACCACTAAACACGGACTTTAGAGTTCAGACTACAGCGAGTGAGCGAGTGTATTATGATGATGATCATGATAACATGTACATTTAATTTTCCGACTGTTAATTAGAAACGAGTGGTTTGTATAGTTCATAGAGCTGATGAATTTCCCTGCTTCAGCTCAACGTCATTCCCGTCACATTAGATGCTCAAAGAACAAATATTGCAGATGCTTGAATGGCTCTGGTGGCGTGCACGTTAGCTTTTGTGCCCCTTTGATTTTGTGTTGTGGCAAAAATAAATGGATTCTCAGCCTCTGTGCGCTTGTAGAGTGTTAAACAGGTTTGTTGAAGCGGATGAAGGCACGCTGTCTCTCTCTGTCTCCAGCAGGACGTCTCTTACTCCTGAGATGCCACCCTCTCCAGATTCTCTCTCTCTCTCTCTCTCTCTCTCTCTCTGCATGATGGTGTTTTAGCTTTTCAATACAGTCTTGCACTGAAATTCACATCGATTAGCGAATGAGCATTTTAAAGATCCATATCTGCTATTGTTGTGAAAAAGTCCCTTTGAAAACAAAAAAAACAAACAAATAAAACTATTTCAAATGATCAGTTTGATTGTCAAATTTGTAAAGCTTCAACCGATAGAGGGTGTTTTAAATTATGTATGTATAATTATGAGTATATAGATGTTGTTTATTATTATTTAACACATTAATATTATAATTATGTATTTATATATTAATTATATATTAGTAAAATTTGTATTCATATTTTTGTTGTTCTATGAGCATATATATATAAATGTTATTTATTACCATTTAATACATTTATATTAAGTATGCATTTAAGTTATTTTTGTTTGCTTATTTCGAATACATTCATATATATATATATATATATATAGGTTATTACTATTTAATACATTAATATTAAATATAATTATATATTTATATATTAATTATATATAAGTGAAATTTGTATTTGTATCATATTTTTGTTGTTCGATTAATGTGTATATATATACAAATATATGTTATTTGTTACTATTTAATACATTTATATTATGCATTTAAGTTATTTTTTGTTTGTTTATTTTGAAAACATTTATATTATAATATACTAATTATATATAGATATAATTTTATTCGCATATGATATTTTTATTATTGTTTGACAAATATATGTAGATAGATAGATAGATAATAACATATACCTATAAATGTGTTACCCCTTAAAAATAATGATTTTAATTGATGACAACACTGTTTTTCGTTTACTTTATTTTTCAAGTTTCGTTTTTATTTTAATCATTAAAATGACTTGTAACACTTTACAGTGAAGTAAAATTGGCTATATATATATCTTCCTTTTATAAATGATAATGTTAGTTCATGTTGCCTAATGCTATGTTGTAAAGTGTTATCAAAAGCTGATATAAAAACAGTGGAAGTCTATGAGATTTGATTTGATCATGAACACACTCGTGGTCACTGTGGGTTTTCTCTCCTTTAATTAAGTGCTTTTGTTAATTACCGGTCCACCCGGCGAGTCTCAGACCTTTGTCACTGTCACAACACAAAGAAATCAATTATTCAGGTGCTGCACAACTTCCTGATAAAGTTTAATGCGCCGTGAATATAAAACAGCTCGTTTTGTTTGGTCTTTGCCGGTGAACGTGCTCGATATGACCGGTGGAAGAATCACGATAAACACATCAGTCCTCAAGTCTAAAGGGACTCCGTTTACGGTCTTAATACACATTATTACTCAGAATTACTCCGTGGTGTGTTCTGAAGAAACTAAAGTGTTTGTCTTCAATAGCTTTCATCAAAATGTAATAACGTTGTCCACCTTTGAAACGACTTTCCTCTCTCTGCCTGACTTCAGTTTAATGTTAGCCAGTGCGCAGATAGCAGTCAGTCACTGTTTTTAATTCCTCCTTCGATATTGTTGTTGGAAATGCCTGTTTTTGGCAACACAATGGGAGTTTTTCATCAGAATTTCTAAATGAATCCAACAGAGAAGTGTTTCTCAGCGGGGGCGTTCGCATATCAAGCATTTAGACACAATCAAACACGGTAAGCATTCTAGTTTAGAAAAATTAATATGAATGCTTTTTGTTTGCTGATTGGCTGCGTAATTGAACGCCACATTTCCAAAGAGTTTATTCAGTGCTCATAAATGTAGCCTCATTTCTATTCACGTGACTTTTTTTGCTCTTTGGGAGATGATATTTCAAGTCCAGTCAAATCAAATGTCATGTTGCATTCAGTTACATATTTTTAAAATTATATATGGGCTAATGTTGGCTGTTATATATGGGTTAAAAAAATGCATGCTTTTAAAATATATATTATAGATAAAATATAGCCTATGATATGCACCACCATTCAAAAAAAGCTCAGTATGATTATGAAGCAAACCTCTTCTGCTCAGTAAAGTCGCATTTATTGGATCAAAAAATGAATCTAGAGTTTGAAAGAAGAAGTTTGCTTTCTATTTGAATATATTAAATGTGTTTTCTTCTCAGCTTTCAGTGTCACATGATCCTTCGGAAATCATGCTTAATGCTGCTCAAGACAGATTTCTTCTTCTTATTATTATTATAGCTAGTACACCATACTGACAAAAAAAAAGCAAGATTTGAAATGTATTGAACTCACGACTATAACAAAGATATAAATCAGGGCAGCACTAAAATATGTTTCCCATCTTTTAGTTTTCTTTGAAGATTTGTAAGCAAACTTTGAAATTTTCTCACAAAAGTTTGCATTTCTTCCAATTGCATGTGTAAATGTGGTATTTAGCCTCTAAAATGACCATGTCCACTATGTCAGGAAAAAAATATATATATGTATTTTCTAAAACTAAGGGATAAATATGATCCTCTCTCACACACACCCTCTCACACACACACACACACTCTCTCACACACACCCTCTCACACACACACACACCCTCTCTCACACACACCCTCTCACACACACACACACATACTCACACACCCGCCCCGCCGCCCCGCCCCGCATGTGAACCTGTGTGTTTATAAGGATGAATGCAAGTGTGTGTGTTAATGTTTCTGCTTGTGTGTTTGTGTGTTTAAATCACTGTGTGTGTGTGTGTGTGTGTGTGTGTTCCTCCAGGGTGCTGTTAAGGAAAGGAAAGGTCCGGATGGTCTCAGCGCGTTCGAGGCGGCCGAGAGCGAGACCATCAAAGATCTACTGAAGTGAGTCGGACGCTGCCGGCAGCGGAGAGGTTCTGACCACAACCACTGGATCCTGCAAACACTCTCTCACACACACGCACGCACACACACAGACAGACACACACACACACACACACACCTCTCTGTCTCTGGCTGCTGCAGCTCCTCTAGGTTTCCTTTTGTTTTGTTTTCATCCATGACCTTTTTATTTGATTTGGGGGAGGGGCTTAATTTCCCCTCTAGTTGATCGGAGTCAGCCATTGGCTGATGGACCTGTCACTCATGCCTCCCATAAGGACCAATGGGAACACCTGTCTAACACCACTAAACACGGACTTTAGAGTTCAGACTACAGCGAGTGAGCGAGTGTATTATGATGATGATCATGATAACATGTACATTTAATTTTCCGACTGTTAATTAGAAACGAGTGGTTTGTATAGTTCATAGAGCTGATGAATTTCCCTGCTTCAGCTCAACGTCATTCCCGTCACATTAGATGCTCAAAGAACAAATATTGCAGATGCTTGAATGGCTCTGGTGGCGTGCACGTTAGCTTTTGTGCCCCTTTGATTTTGTGTTGTGGCAAAAATAAATGGATTCTCAGCCTCTGTGCGCTTGTAGAGTGTTAAACAGGTTTGTTGAAGCGGATGAAGGCACGCTGTCTCTCTCTGTCTCCAGCAGGACGTCTCTTACTCCTGAGATGCCACCCTCTCTTTACTGTTAAAAAAAAATTGTACTTCACTGTCTTTTTTTGATCAATTTAATGGATCCTTGAATAAAATCGTAACGACCTCATTCATTTGAATGGTACTGTAAATATAAACACAAAATAATAATCAACTTTAATATTCAGTGAAGACAATTAGACTAGAGGTGCGTCCCAAATCGCGTACTTGTGCACTATTCTATGACGTTCTGTAGTATAAACAGTGTGAGTAGTGCGTTCACACTGAAAGTTCCAAAAAGAAAAAGTGCACTTTAAATACCGTTTATAAACGCAGTGTGGAATGTTGGACGCTTCATGCACTCAACTGTCTCCGCTTTAAAGGGGTCATATGATGCTGCTAAAAAGAACATTATTTTGTGTATTTGGTGTAATGAAATGTGTTTATGTGGTTTAAAGTTAAAAAAACACATTATTTTCCACATGCTGTACATTATTGTTTCTCCTCTATGCCCCGCCTTTCTGAAACGCTCAAAGCTCATCGTTCTGAAAAGCGAGGTGTGCTCTGATTGGCCAGCTATCCAGTGCGTTGTGATTGGCTGAATACCTCAAGCGTGTGACGGAAATGTTACGCCCCTCACCATACTGTGATGCGCTGCCCGGCCGGAGCGTCGAGACAAAAACATTAAATCCCATTATAAACGAGGCATTCGTTGCATCCAGTGGGGACATAATTACTGATTATAATGACTTATACTGTCTTTTAAGACAGTCTTCTAACCCTAACATAAAACCATGTCTGCATTTGTGATCGGAGAAATGACAAA
>NW_015506454.1:567791-568676 GCF_001515645.1 Sinocyclocheilus grahami | reverse complement strand
AATCATGCTTAATGCTGCTCAAGACAGATTTCTTCTTCTTATTATAGCTAGTACACCATACTGACAAAAAAAAAGCAAGATTTGAAATGTATTGAACTCACGACTATAACAAAGATATAAATCAGGGCAGCACTAAAATATGTTTCCCATCTTTTAGTTTTCTTTGAAGATTTGTAAGCAAACTTTGAAATTTTCTCACAAAAGTTTGCATTTCTTCCAATTGCATGTGTAAATGTGGTATTTAGCCTCTAAAATGACCATGTCCACTATGTCAGGAAAAAAATATATATATGTATTTTCTAAAACTAAGGGATAAATATGATCATTTTTCACTGAAAGCTAATTGAAAATATCCATCACAGCAGTAAAAAGGGTTCAAGAGTTCTGGAAGAACACACTAAAATCTCTTCTGTAGAAATGGATATTTTCTAAACAGGGATTTTTATCAAGTCTCTTTAAATTTGGGGCAGCAAGGTGTATCAGATCTCAGCATCACCGAAGCTGCAGCACTGAAAATCACCAACATGCTTAAAAAACTCTGCAAATAAATGTTATAAAACAATTTACTGTTAAAAAAAAATTGTACTTCACTGTCTTTTTTTGATCAATTTAATGGATCCTTGAATAAAATCGTAACGACCTCATTCATTTGAATGGTACTGTAAATATAAACACAAAATAATAATCAACTTTAATATTCAGTGAAGACAATTAGACTAGAGGTGCGTCCCAAATCGCGTACTTGTGCACTATTCTATGACGTTCTGTAGTATAAACAGTGCGAGTAGTGCGTTCACACTGAAAGTTCCAAAAAGAAAAAGTGCACTTTAAATACCGTTTATAAACGCAGTGTGGAATGTTGGACGCTTCATGCACTCAACTGTC
>NW_015506454.1:565130-566376 GCF_001515645.1 Sinocyclocheilus grahami | reverse complement strand
TCTCGGCGTCTGTTCTGTGCAGCGAGCGGCCGACTCCTCAATAAACGAGTACAGCGTTTCCTAGCACCTGTCGCTTACTGAGTGTTAGGAATTATAAATATGAGCGTAGTTCGTCTGTTAATATCACATGCACTTTGTTGTTTTTAGTTTGTTACTCAGACGCAGGCAGTGCTCTGCATGAGACAAAAAAGTAATATAGCCGAAACCACCGCATAGCCGCTCTTTAGTGTAGATGCATGCTGAGTTTATCAGACGATGCCGTGATTATAAATGAGAGTGACTCCTGGATAACATGTATTAAAAGGCGTCGTGTTTAGTCACTATTTAGTGCGGTATTTTTGACAATATTAACTCATCATGACAGTAAAATAGGGCATTGTAAGTCAATATACTGCAGTATTTCCTCTCAATCAGTAGAAAACATGGTTAACACCTGCTCATGCATGAAAAAACAAATACCGTCATGTACCGTGAAACCGGTATAATTTTGAAAAATACCCTGATATAAATTTTTGGTCATACCGCACAGCACTATCTCTTTGGATTTGAGACTTTAGTCTTTGCAACTTTACAGATCTTCTTTATGCACCAAGAGCTTGTAACACTCCAAAGAGAAAGGAAAACTTGAACATATGCATCATATGACCCCTTTAATTACGTAGCGAAGGGGGAGGGGCTATCAGACTCCGATTATGAATGACAAAATAACCTTATATAATTCATACTATACATGGTTGAGTACATAGTGTACGAGTGTATAGTGCGTCATTTGGGACGCAGCTTATGTTTTATTTGATGGGGGGCAGTGAGGGTCCTGGATAATATGCAGGGGGCGCTGGCCCAAAAAAGGCTGAGAACCACTGCAACAGAGAGTGAAGTGCTGCAGTACTAGTGTACGCGTGTTTGTCTGCTATTTTGAGTTCACTTTTTAGTGCACAGGTGGCCGTCTGGCCTTTTCTTTCTTCACAGTTTCTCCTCCTACACCATGATATGTTATGTAACACTCTCTCTCTCTCTCCTGTCCGTTTTATTAGTCAACTTGGCCTTTTCTTTCAAGTAACTCAAGACTTCAGCCCTATTTAGACTTTTTTCTCTGATTGCCGAGAGCCGCACTGCTGTTATCTGCATACTGCATACTATTCCACATCTTATCTCGCTTCTGAAGAAATAAATGCCTAAACTGTGCCATACGCTCGTAGTCCAGACCGAATTCAGTGCAATCTGAATTGCCAGCTGTGCTAATTAG
>NW_015506454.1:563335-565120 GCF_001515645.1 Sinocyclocheilus grahami | reverse complement strand
AATCATGCTTAATGCTGCTCAAGACAGATTTCTTCTTCTTATTATTATTATAGCTAGTACACCATACTGACAAAAAAAAAGCAAGATTTGAAATGTATTGAACTCACGACTATAACAAAGATATAAATCAGGGCAGCACTAAAATATGTTTCCCATCTTTTAGTTTTCTTTGAAGATTTGTAAGCAAACTTTGAAATATAAATGCCTAAACTGTGCCATACGCTCGTAGTCCAGACCGAATTCAGTGCAATCTGAATTGCCAGCTGTGCTAATTAGCGCCTGCACATTCACTTCCTGTCAGTTGCCACGGTGACCCATAAAGAGCAACGGCTCGTGCTCAGCTAGCCTGAAATTGTGCTTAATGAAGGATCACATCCAAATTACCTTGATTATTGTTATTTGTCTTTGTATTCGCAATTATGACTAACAGACCTTCCTCTTTCATTATGTACCGCGGTAGAGTGATGGTAATAACGGGGTACGGAATGATTACCATATTCAAATACCATAGTGTTTCAAATACCCTTGATATTGTGAAAAATGATATGATCATTTAACTCCATGACTTTAACTCGTCAAAATATTCTAATCAATTTTAGCTTATATGAGTAAGCTTTAGTAGCAGTTTAATATCATTTAAATGAACTAAAAATTCTAAATGGTTTTAAATGAATTCAGCTCATTTGATTATTCCTAACAATTTAAGGCAGCAACTCAACTGAACTGAACTGAAGTTTTTAAGTTGAATTGTTTTTTTTATGTTCAAAGAACATGATATTACTGTGTGTGTGTGTGTGTGTGTGCGTGCGTGCGTCTGTCTGTGTGTGAGTGTGTGTGTGTGTGTGTGTGTGTGAGAGAGGGTGTGTGAGTGAGTGTGTGCTGTCTGTCTGTCTGTCTGTCTGTCTGTCTGTCTGTCTGCCTGTGAGTGTTTTTAAGTTGAATTATGTTTTTTTTTATGTTCAAAGAACATGATATTACTGTGGTAAAATCAACTGGTGGTTAAGATTTTAAGACACTTACCAAACATTACCATGGTACTAACATGGTTTTTTCTGCTTGTACCATGGTAGTGCAATGGTCTTCTTAAAAGTACCAGGTAAATACCACGGTGAATATGAAAATATTGTGGTATTACTGCGATCCTTACTGTGGTTTTATCTGTTATTCAAAGTATGATACTCACAAAAATTACCATGTTGTTTGTTCATAGTACTATGTTTTTTTGGATTTATGGCAATACCATAGCATTCTTTATAATAGCTTGAAGTGACATGTAATGTTTTTTTTTTTTTTAAGTTTATTAAATTATTATTGGAGTACATTGACTGAAATACCATTCAATTTCCCCGTTTGATTGACAGGCGATCTGACCAATCATAATCCGACATATTGTCGGACAAACAAGGCAGACAGTGTTGCTGTTTCCTTGTAGTTATTTGCTAAATTTACTCATTTTTTTTGAGTGAAAATGGTTTCAAAATGAATCCTACACCAATTTTTTATTTCAGTAGTGCTTGAAATTGGGATTTTCTTGACGTAAAATAAACCTGCGTGTTGTTTTGGTTCCTCTTTAACCAGGATTCATAAAAAGTCAAGAAAACAGACCAAGCAAATATGATGTTTGTAGTCATATTAGAGCTTATGGCTTTAGCACAGAGAACTTCGAAAGCCCACTTTAATTACGCTTCAGTCCACAGCGAGTGTCTGTGTGTGTGTGTGTGTGTGTGTGTGTGTGTGTGTGTGTGTCTGTGTGTGTCTCTCTGTCTGTCTGTCTGTCTGTCTGTC
>NW_015506454.1:534421-560518 GCF_001515645.1 Sinocyclocheilus grahami | reverse complement strand
TGTCTGTCTGTCTGTCTGTCTGTCTGTCTGTCTGTGTGTCTGTCTGTGTGTCTGTGTGTGTGTGTGTGTGTTTCTAAAGTAGATCTGAAGGAAACATGCTGTGAAATTTCCCTCTTTCCTCCCCATCACCGAGTCCGGCCTCCTCAGCTGGAGAAATCGATGGCCGCTGGACTGCTATTAAGGGGAGTTTAATTGCAAATAAAAGAGGATTTATCACTGCTGCCGGTATGTAGACGAGCACTGCTGCATTCTGGGTAATGAGCTGAGGGGACTGACGGCGCTCTCCGCTTCACACTGATCGTCTCACTCACTAACACACAGACGTGCATCTGCTCCAATTCCTGTGAGCCGCCTAGGTAGGCAGGATTTTAAGGGAGCACAGGTGTAGAGCGACAAAGGAAGCCTAAAAAGAAATCATTTTAAGGGCTCTAAATGATCAAACTTTGCTGTTAAATCTGTCGCACACAATCTATTGCATGCCTTCTGTCTCTGATTGATAGTTTAGAGTTTTTATCACCAGATGATGAACATACTGTTAACGTTACTGGAAGAACGTTTGCCAGTTCTACGGACGTTTTCTGTTAGCTGGGTTCCATGTCAGTTAGTATGCTGCCTTAGAAGCACAGGATTTGACTAGATTTTGGAGCAGAGCTACAGATTGGGTGGACTTTTGGAGCTGCGACTGCATGGAGCAAATCCCAGAAGAGGCCTTGAATAGGAACTGAAGTGTTGGATCTTTGTTTGTTTCCGCTGGAATGGTGAGTCTCTAAATAGTTTGGCGGCCTTAGAGGATGTGGGCCTGCTGAAGCATCGCTAACCTTTATTCTGCTGCATCTGCACATCTGAGATGGAAATAACAATCAGTCTGCTGTCAGAGCGACACATATTCGGGGAAACCTACAAGAAAGGGCATATATTGAGTTTGAGACAATTAATGTGAAGGATCAAGTCCCTCAGCTGTCAGCTAGAGATGCATGCAATATCCTGCCTTTATTTCAGTCTTAGCAGACCTGCTAGATGTTCTTTATCAGAGCAAGAGAGAATGATATTACACTCTCAATTCTGACTTTGTTTCTTGCAATTCTGAGAAAAAAACAATCTGAAACAATTTGAGATGTTAACTTGCAATTGTAAGTTTGTAACTAGGTATAAACTCACAATTCTGAGAAGTCAAAAAGTCAGAATTGTGAGATATAAAAAAGTGTGAGAATTAAAGTTGCAATTACCTTCTTTATTTTTTATTTCGTGGCGGAAACAAAAAGTCGGAGTTGCGAAATGTAAACTCTGAATTCTGAGAATAAGTCAGTTGCGAGAAAAATAGTTTTTATCTCACTATTCAGACTTTTTTCTCAGAATTGCACGTTTAAATCTCACAATTCTGTGCTTGTGTCTCAGTTCAATTCTCAGAATTCAGAAGAAAAAGGTCAGGATTGTGAGAAATAAACTCAAAATTGCAAGTAAAAAGGATGCAATTAATTGTTTTTGTGGTTTTTATTCCGTTGGCAGAAACAGGCTTCCATAGTTGTCCACTATTGTGGATTGAAAAGGTTCTTCATGGAACCATCAATGCCAAAACCACTTTATTTTTAAGACGGTAGAAAAGTTAACACGTTATCCTTCTTTTCTCCTCCTGATTTAATGCAGAATACTCCTCGACGCTTCTCTCCAGCAGCCGTTTTCCTCTCTGTAATCGTAGTATAGGCGGGTTTTATGGCTCGATCTGAAGTTAGAGTGCTGAGAAGTGAAGTTGGAAACAGTGATTGTAATCAGAGAGCTGCCGGGTAAAACAAATCTGACAGCCTTGAGCGTCCCAGCATTACACAGCCCATGATAAATGAACAGATTTCCAGTGCAGGAGTGGATATTGCCTCTCGCAGTCCAGGACGGTAACTGAGAATTGATTATTTTTGGGGTTGAATGCGTATAAAGGAGCTTCTGCATTACGGTATTGATTCCTCCTCGCGGAGCTGCATTTTATTCACCCGGATGTTTTTAATGCGCTGATCTTTGTTGTGTGCCGTAACGGCATCTTATGGCATCTTGCTTATTGCTGTGATGAGGAGGTGCCACTGAGCTCTTCATCATTTCCCAATTGGCTTCCTTAAAATATAACACAATGTCTGGATGTCTCTCAGCTAATGAGACCCTCTGGCTACATGACCGGCACGCTGAAGAGAACTGATGATTAGTGTCTGGAGCCCACGGGGAGCCTTCTGCACCTGTCTGATTCTGAGCGCCGTCCTAAACCCTGGTGAGATGCTGTGAGGTCTAATAGCGGTTGAATTCTAATTTGGTCAAAACTTTGTATAAAGGAAGTGGCGATTAGGCCTGAAAATGTTGTGTATAGGCAGAGGCTCACTGGGGTTTGGATCAGATCTCGTCACACACACTTCTTGCCTGAGAAGTGACACAATGAGACAATTATGACTTTTCTCGTAATTAAAAAAAAATAAAAAGGTCATAAATGAGATATAAAATCAGAATCGCAAGATATAAACTAGCAATTCTGAGAAGAAAAGTCTGTGTAATTAAAATGTAATTGCGACCTTTTATCTCATAATTCTGATTTTTTTTCTCCCGATTGTGACTTTTCATGCAATTCTAAAAAGCAAGTCTCAATTGTGAGATATAAACTTGCAATTGCGAGAAAAAAGGTCAGAATTGTGAGAATTGTTTCTGCCGAGAAATAAAAAAGGTAATTGCATTGCAATTTAAAAAAAAATGTAAATTGCAACATTTTATTTTAGCTAGTTGCCAAAGCATCATTTCTCATTTTTTATTAATTTAAACTAATTCATTTAAACTGATGAAACTACAATAACGAAAACTAAAACTGAAATAGAAATTAAATGAATAAAAAGACGGAAATGCGCAACAAAACTACTGAAACTTTAAAACTAAAGTGAAAACTAAAAATACTAAATAAAAACGTAATTTTACCATTTAAAACTATAATACTGTATCCCACAATGCAATGCACTTAACTTGGTCTTCAATTTCAAGTGTGCCCATTTGAGTTTACCTTCCAATAAAGGTATAATCAACTGCAAATACACATTTTTTGATTTGACTGTCAATAAGCAAATATTTTAGACTAGCTCTGAATTAAAGATGCAACATAGTGAGGTCATGTGACAACAGTATAAAGTGCCTTAAACTCTTGATTATGATGTTCAACTGTTCTGACTTTGGATGTGTTTTGAATGGAAAAGAGCAGCATGAACATTCCGCTAAACGTCTCCTTTTGTGTTCTACGGGAAAAAGCAAGTCATACTGGTTTTGAATGACGTGATGTTAATGAAAGTGTTGATTTCTGGCTCATGTCTAGCGCGACGGTCTCATTCTAAATGACTGCGGTTGTTCTGGGTCTGTTTATTGGAGAAATTACGTCTCTGCAGCTCCATGCCTTTTTCACTTTATGCCTCTATGGATGAATTTAGTGTCGCACGGCTGCCAAACTCACCGATAAAATCCATGAGCAGGTGCGCTTCCACTCCGATATCAGATACAGGAGATCTCTGGAGCTCCGCTAATAAACCTGATCTCCTGCTGGAGAGAAACACACACACACACACACACACACAAGCTTATCTGAGCGGATATGACAGAACAATACTCCAGAGTGGGACAGCAGTTTAATGGAAGAAGTAAAGTTTAGTTATTGGGGGCAGAGATAGGCTTTGTGATTAATTAAATCTGTCTCTCTCGCGCTGAATTGAAAGTTGCTGGCCTGTGACTAATATTTATGAGTCTCGGCCACATCTGACATTTTCCAGCACTTCTGAACTTCTGTTTTTCTGCATCTGTTAAAAGTCGTTTGTATCTGTTTGGTTTGTACTTCCCTCTTTTGCTGTACACATTCAAAAGCAATTCATACAGAAGTAGCACCAGGAATAGTAATTTTGGGGTAAACATTTATGAATTTAAAAACACTGTTTTGCTTTATTTGAATAATTTGCTAATATTTGAAACTTACAGTATATACTATAAGAGTGTGGTATTTATGATAGATTGCTGCTTTAAATTAGATCTTTGTAAGCACAGAGAAGTAGACACTCATGTTTGTGTGTTAAAAGATGCTTAAAAATATCAAAATATTATTATTATTTTTTTTTATATTTCATTTAATTTATTATTTATTTTGTATATTATTTAATTCTTTTTTTTTTCTTTTTTTTTTTAATCCCAATGTATTAGTCATTAAAAAATGTAAGTTGTTAGTAAAAATTATGGTTAACTAAAATCATTAAAACAAAAACCTGTCTCTCTCTCTCTCTTTCTCTCGCACACACACACACCGCTCTCTCTCTCTCTCTCTCTCTCTCTCACACACACACACACGATGCGCAAAACTCCGCATTTGAACAGTCAATAGCAAATACTTAAACTAATAACAAAACAGTAGCTGATTCAGAAGCGCCAGATTGTCATAGCAAAGTCAGAATGACCTCCTCTCCTAGCTTCACGAAACGGTCGTCCATAAAATGCATTGCTGTTCTGTTGTAAGTCATCTTAAAGATTCCTAAATGCATCTACTTTCGGAAGGCCAAATAAAGTGCTTTTGCTTTTGCCTAGAAACACACAGCGTCTCCCTGACATGCTGCTTCAACACTAACTGCGGTTACTGAAACCACGCCTTCTTTCTTTGCTGAACATTTGGGCGCATTATGCTAATATTTCCACATAGTGAGGTAGATATGTGGGGGCGTGTTAGAACGAGCCGTTTTAGGGGGGCGTGGCAGAGTCTTAACTTTGATAAAGAAAATCTCTTTGGTTTTGAGACTTTAGTCTTTGTAACTTCAGGGATCTTATCTATGCACAATCAGCTTGTAACACTCCAAAGAGAAAGGAGAACTTGAAATCGCATCATATGACCCCTTTAACTAATAGCACTACAATAATTAAAACTAAATAAATTAAAATTAATTTTAAAAAATGTGTGAATAATTTATTTATTTATTATATATTTAAATAAGTGCACACTCACATTCAAGCTGTAAGGAAGAAAAATATGATGAAATATGTGTTTTTATTATTAAATCTACTCGTTTGTTCCAAATGCTATAAATATTAGTTTTTTCAAGAACAAGAGATTTCTAAGAACTTCTTAATGGGCTTTCTTGAGGATTCTCTGGTCATCAACAGTAACCTGACAGAACGGAGCGGCCCGTCTCGTGATCTGTGTGTGTTTTTCAGGAAATAACAGGTTGTCATCTGCATATGAACGCGCTGTACACACCTGATTCAAATCCCTCTGATCCCAGAAACGGGAATAATCTCTCCGGCACGCTTTCTCTTCCTGCGCCAGTAGTCTGGAAACGCCGTCCTCTGACCTTTAGACTGTGCAGAATATGAAGCGTCTCATGCTACATTCCTTCAGGCCCATGAGCTCCGCGGATGCTTTGGGTTTCACTAGAGTTGAATTAAGCTTCCCTGAGCTATTTTCCTGGAAGCCGTTTAAGTCCAGATTAAATCACAGCGTTTTTCCATTGAAAATCTTTTGGGAGCCAAAGGCACCACTCCATGTTGTTGTTTTCATTTAGTTTAACCTAATGTACGCTGCATATTTTCACTTTATATGTCTTTCATTCCCGGCGTCTGTAACGCATTTAAACGTCATGTTAAGAGTAAGAGTTCAGTACTGTATTATTGTACTTTTCCAAGCGATTGGATTTAGAAAAATCTCATAAAGCGTTGAAGGAGAGACACAAAAATACAGGAGCCCGACTAAAGTAGCTACAAGCTTCACTTCATAAAGCTGTCTGGCCTTTCTTCAGCTCCGTCTGTTAGAGATCAGCCGTTAATACGCCGTCTGAGCTTCATTTGAGCTGAGCTTCTGTCGTTCCTGAGGGTCAGAGATGCTCGCTTGCTTCTCTTTAGATGAATGTTGTGTGAGATCCAGACTGGCATTCTGCGTTCATGCTTCAGATGTTTCCCTGAAGCTCAAGAAAACCTTCACAGCTCCACCGAGAGAAGAAAAGAGATTAAAGATATTAAATATTCAGAATACATGCACTTTTATTACAGATGAGTGAGTTTCGAGAGGTCATATTTGACTTTTTCCCAGCTGAAGTTGACTTATAGTATGAGTCAAGGAAGCCAAAACAGATGTTCATTTTTCACCTGCTTTCACACCCTTACGTTAATTAATTAGACTGTTTATGTGCAGCTTTATTCTCTGCGTGACGAACCTGTTTCTGGAGAGACTTCAGATTTCAGTCTTCACCCGGGGAACAAAGTTAGGTTATAAAAACGTTGTGGGAACATTGTTTAGAAACGTTTCGTCCAGTTTTCTTGTGGTGATTATAATGTGATTTAAAGGTTTCTTACAGCATTCCACTCACTTACTTTCATCCAAAATATAAAGTTATTTGCACGTTTATTTTTACTATTCTTAGACAATTAAATTGTCTAGATTTCGTCATGGTTATAATGGTATTTAAAGGTTACAAAGACGTTTCTTACAGTGTTCTACTAAATTTGTTTTTACCCCAAATTTTACATTATTTGAATATTCTTTATAATATTCTATGAACGTTAAAATGTCATGGTTTTAACGTTATTTGAACTTTTTTTTAAATATTCTAAAAATGTCCAGTTTTCTTGTCCTGATTATCACATTGTTTAAATGTTACTAAAATGTTTCTGAGGACGTTTTGAGAATGTTGTCCTAAGAACTTTTCGCTCAGCATTAATGTATATCAAATATTAACTACATAAAAAAGTTTGTCAAGACAGACTTTAAGTTGGCTTGAGAAAGCTGACCAGAAAGTTTGGAAAGTTTAAAAAGTTCAAAAAACCTTTAAAGTTTCAGTCTGAAACAGTTTGAAGTTTAAAATAGTTTTAAAAGCTACGGTCTGTCAGAGATAGATGGTTGCTAGGGTGTTGCAATGTGGTTGCTAGGGTACTTGGGGTAGTTGCTAAGGCACGGGTCGGATGCTAGGGTGCCCGGGGTGGTTGCTAAGGTGTTGCTATGCGGTTGCTTGGGTACTATGGGTAGTTGATAGGGTGTCGCTAGAGTGCTCGGGTTGGTTACTAGGGTGTTGCTATGTGGTTGCTAGGGTACTCTGGGTGGTTGCTAGGTTGTTGCTATGCGGTTGCTAGGGTACCCGAGGCGGTTGCTAGGATAAGGCATAAAGTTCCATAAATTTACTTCAAGAAAATGTTGTCCTAACGTTTATATAACTTTGAAAAAACCTTAGTGAAAGTTGTGAGAATGTTCCCTGTTAGCTGGGAAAGAACCAGTGCAGTGGTGTCACTGTTAGAATGTTTGAGCGAGTTGCTAAGTAACAGGCTGTCAATCATAAACTCCCTCATTAAATATTCATGAGCTGTGTGCAGTCGTTCAGCATACAGTATGAAGACTCAGAGTTTCAGGAGTCGTGCCGCAGGTTTCATCCGTTTCTGTATCTCTGCGTTTAGAGCTCTTCGTCTGAATTAATAATGAAACGCAGTTTAATGCTCCACTGACTTTCTATTAGTTGTGCTGTTTTCAGCCTCTCGGCTAATAAAGGCTCGTGTTTGATCAGATAAACATGCTCTCAGAGTGCAGTCAATTTGTTTTCTGTGAGAGCGTCTTCATCCTCCGCTGTAGAGCATCTGTTACTGGAGGAACAGCGGGAGACTTTAATCTGATCTGTAACTCAGAGTCCAAGAACTCTTACCTTTAGACTTTTACGCCTTTACACACTACTACAGCCTACTAACTCTGTTTCTGTAGTAAGCTGTACAGTATACTGCGCCACAGAATAGGAACCGAATGGATGCATGACCTGCTACCTTTGCGTACATTATGCATACAAATGTCCAGAGCACACGGTCAGATACTGTATCCCACAATGCAATGTGTTCGGTTGACCCTCCATTTCCAGTGTGACAAATCATTGGAAATGACCAAACACAATGTGCTTCTCAGGCTGCTGAACAAAAGCACTTTTACACAAAATTGGTGAAAAACAACAACAACAGCAAAGCTAAATTCAACCAACAAACAACATACTGAGGTCATATGTTTATCGATGCATGCTGTTTTAAAAATTAGCAGTAGACAACACACACACACACACACACACACACATATATATATATATATATATATATATATATAATAGAAATTAAATAATATTAATATGTATAAAATGAATTTCATAAAGGCTGTCAATAAAATGCATCATCAAAATAACATATGCAAGTAATATATAATTGTATAATATAGAAATATATTATTTAGGTTACTATTAAAAGTGTGTGAGTGAGTGTGTGAGTGTGTGAGTGAGTGAGTGAGTGTGTGTGTGTGTGTGTGTGTGTGCGCGTGTGTGTGTGTGTGTGTGTGAGAGTGAGTGTGTGTGTGTGTGTGTGTGAGAGAGTATGTGTGTGTGTGTGAGTGAGTGAGTGAGTGTGTGTGTGTGTGTGTGTGTGTGCGCGTGTGTGTGTGTGTGTGTGTGAGAGTGAGTGTGTGTGTGTGTGTGTGTGAGAGAGTATGTGTGTGTGTGTGAGTGAGTGAGTGAGTGTGTGTGTGTGTGTGTGTGTGTGCGCGTGTGTGTGTGTGTGTGTGTGAGAGTGAGTGTGTGTGTGTGTGTGTGTGAGAGAGTATGTGTGTGTGTGTGAGTGAGTGAGTGAGTGTGTGTGTGTGTGTGTGTGTGTGCGCGTGTGTGTGTGTGTGTGTGTGAGAGTGAGTGTGTGTGTGTGTGTGTGTGAGAGAGTATGTGTGTGTGTGTGAGTGAGTGAGTGAGTGTGTGTGTGTGTGTGTGTGTGTGCGCGTGTGTGTGTGTGTGTGTGTGAGAGTGAGTGTGTGTGTGTGTGTGTGTGAGAGAGTATGTGTGTGTGTGTGAGTGAGTGAGTGAGTGTGTGTGTGTGTGTGTGTGTGAGTGTGTGTGTGAGTGCGTGCGTGTGTGCGTGCGAGCGAGCGAGCGTGCGTGTGTGTGTGTGTGTGTGTGAGTGAGTTTCCATCAGATTCGTCTCTGACTGTGTTTTTCTCAAAGCCTTCAGTCTTCTTCTGTGTGGGTGATCTGGATCTGTGTTTTTCTTGCTCAGTTGAGTCTATGTTGGGTGACTAGTTTAGAGAGGTCAGAACCGCCCCGTCTGAGAGCCGCACGCGCTTGATTAAACACTACCACCACGCATACGACGGCCAATCATCACGCCCGCGAGAGAGGGCCGACAGCACGAATAATCAGCATTCATCTCGTGGTTCGGAGAATTTGATGATGTTTCATCAGCAGTGCTGAATCGAGTCTTAACCACGTCCCATTTCGCGCGCTTTCTGTCTCTGTCTCTCTGAGTTTAATTGCCTTTGAGCGCGCGCACCTGCAATTAAGCTGTCAGACGCTCACGGACTGTCTCTCTCTCTCATTCTCTCGACAATCATCACCTCACTGAAATCACACTCAGTGCATTTATTTTAGTCTGGGGGAAAGCGTGGCTGTCCAAAACATTGTGCCATTACCCCGCTCGTCCACGTCCGTGCGTCTGTCTCTCTGCAGATGCAGTAAAGTAAATGTGCCGTCAGTCAGTTCAGTGTTTACTGTAGGAGCACAAGCTGCTGTCAGTGTTTGATGACAGATCGAGTCGGCTATGTGCAGTTCAAGTTCTCATATCATACACTTTCCTCTCATTGCTTTCCTGAGGTTCACTTGTCAAGGTTTTTTTTATTGTTATAAGCAAGAAGCATCTGTTGGCATTTGCTGCTGTGTTTAAAGATATAGTTCACCCCACAAATGAGAATCCTGTCATCGTTTACTCACGCTCTAGTCGTTCCAATCATAAATACATAGGTAGATGCCCTATTAGCGGCCATATTGGAAAGGTCAACGCCGGTCCGTGAACACTGGAGAGCAAGTTGCCTGTATGTCGGCAAACCTATGAATATCTATATCTGCAATAGACTTAAACAGATGATTTTGCTAAACTAACACAATACGACAAGACAAAGCCGTTAGCAAACTCGCTATTTAAAAGTTGCTATAGTTTAAAAGCCTGTAAGGAGAAGATATTTTGAAGAAAGTTAGTGACCAAACAGCTGCTGGAAGCTTCCAAAATATGGAATAAATACTGTAAATATCCTCTTTCTCAGATAGTAAATATAAGTTTTAAGACCCTTTTGCTAACGCACCCGTTATATTTAAATGTTGGGATGTTCTCTGAACATTCAAAATGTCCGGGGGTTTTTTTTATGTTTTAAAAACTTTTTTTTTCGAATGATAAAGGAACATTCCATTTGATCATTTAACATTATAGGAATGTTATGTTCTCCAAACGTTCTGAAACAATAGTAACATTTACAGTCAATACAAACTTTTAAATTCTTCACCTTAGCTTGAAGCTCTCAGTCTAGTTTCAATAAATGCGTTTTTTTCTTTTTTGTACCGGAGAGGATGATTTGAGTCCTGAAAATTACAGTGTGTTTTATAGTGCACTGAATTATTTAATTTAAAACGATTTTTCATCTGATTACTGCACTTTGTGAAGGGGTTTCATCTCTTAAAGAGGAGAGGAGAGACCGCTGAGAGCAGCTCTGTTTTCCCTGCACACTCTCTCTTTGTTCTGTCTCAAAGTTTTCATTGCTGTGATTCATGGCCATTCAGTCCCTGTGCCGTTATTCTGAGACTGTGGGAGAAAACCAGAGTAAAGTACAGCAGTCCAGCCTTCACCAGCATCATCATCATCATCATCATCACGTATCTGTGACCCCAAGTGATCCAGTCTCTCTCTCCTCGCATTCTTGAGTTTGTGTTAATCATCTCATCTGGGCCCTCACTGGTGCTGTATGAGTGTGTGTGTGTGTGTGTGTGTGCGTGCGTGTGTGTGTGTGTGTGTGTGTGTGTGTGTGTGTGTGTGTGTGCGCGCGTGTGTGTGTGTGTTGACTCTTCCACTGAGAAACACTAGTTAGAAGCTGCTGTTTCTCACTCTTGTGTCCCAGTTCACATCCTTAAACTTCACTGGTCATACTTTTAAGTATATAGGATGCTATTGGGACATACTATTTAAACTTTTAAAAAGCAGAAATCAAAATGGAAATAAATAAGGTGGCAATAATGGTAATAAATAAATACAAACTAAGCAGAAATTGAATAAAATAAAGTGCAAGACATATGTCAAAATTTAATTTAGATACTATAAACCTCGTCATGTACTGTTTGCATTTACATGTAGATATTTGTATCAAGGCATATTGCCAATGCATTACCTTAAAATTATTAATTACTTATTATTACTCCAATTTTATGTTAGATATTTTAGGAACGTGAAAAAAATGAAGGGGTATGAATACTTTCGCAAGGCACTGTATATATATATATATACAGTGTGTGTGTGTGTGTGTGTGTGTATATATATTTAAAAACTGTTTTATTTATTTAAAAACTACAGCATCTTTTTTTCATTCTCTATCTTTTTTGTACAACTGAGAAAGTCATTATAGAACAAACAAAAACTTCTGTAAAATGCACACATAATGGGAACATTTTCATAACTTACTGGGAACATTAGAAAAACGTTCTTAGAACATATTTTTATTAGCTGGGAAGTTCAAGTGGCAACGTCCTCTCAAAATGATGAACAAAAGTTCTTCCAGTAACGTTAATAGAGCGTTCGTTCAGAGTTATCTGGTCTTAATATCATTCTCAATACGTTAGCACAAAAACATTATACATCATTGATAGAATGTTTTTTTTTCCTGAAACGTTTTAGTTGAATGTTCATCTAACATTTTTTAAATGTTACTACTTGTTTCAGAACGTTCAAAAGTAACATTTTTTCTTAACGTTAAAAAAAACACACACACGCGTCTTTTAAATGTTTTAAAAACATATGTTTAAAAACATATTTTCTTGGTTATATGTGAACCTTCAAAGTTATCATTTTGCAAACATCATGAGAACGTTACTTTTGGATGTTCTGAACGTTCTGAAACAAGTAGTAACATTTAAAAACCGTTAGACAACGTCCAAGTAAAATGTTTAGGGGAAAAAAAAATCGTTCCATGAATGATACACTCTTAAAAATAAAGGTGCTTCAAAAGGTTCTTGAAGCGATGCCATAGAAGAACCATTTTTGGTTCCAAAAAGAACTATTCAGTCAAAGGTTCTTTAAAGAACCATCTCTTTCTTACCTTTTTATAATCTGAAGAACCTTTTTTCGCCCCAAAGAAGCTTTTGTGAAACAGAAAGGTTCTTCAGATGTTAAAGGTTCTTTATGGAACCATTTAGACAAAAAGGTTCTTCTATGGCATCGTGAAGCACCTTTATTTTTAAGAGTGTACAAATAATGTTTTTGTGCTAACGTTTTGAGAACATTATTAAAGGCCTTAAAACTCAATTAATGTTACTGAAAAAAAAAAAAATTTTGTTCATAACTTTGAGAGAACCTGCTTTGAAAAGCCACCAAATATAGTATATGGCAGCTCTGGCTCTTTCCTTTTTCAGTGTACTGTGATTTGGAACGCTCTAATCTTGCGTGGTATTCAGGTTAGATTGGGCTAATGTTGTCGTTCTGCATGAGTCCAGACGGCCGTCGATGTCTGTGGGTCAGATTGCATGCGAGTTGCATGGTACCAGTGACAGACAGACAGATGCTTCACACGATGACTCGAGGGTGATTTACCGTATGCAGGGCTGGTGTCTTAGATGTGGTTCTCCATTGCGCTCTTTCATTGGGTTTAAAAGCAGATAAACCGGTGCTTTTATACACAACATCACGGTGCAGCAATTACAGCTATTCAGAGACACAATGCCAACAATCGCAGGACATTTCCATATCTGAGGTTCACAGCGGCAATTACTTTAAGGGGCTCACAAGAGCGCCCACCTGGATTCAAACCCAAACAACACCTTAAAGTATTCTCTGAAGAAGAGAGTCCTGCATTGATAGACAGAAACACGCTCCTGTAGCGCCACCAGTGGGTGAGAGGAGCATCTCGAAAGCACACATCAAGTGGATTCAACTGAGGAGAAATGCTGCAGAAAGTCTCCAGCTCCTCAGACGATTCTCCTGAGATCGCACGTGTCTCCTGTAGAGTTTCAGAAGAGATCTTAACCCTAACCCTAACGTCCAAAACTGTGCTCAGATTGACCAAGATCCCAAAGTCTGCGATATTACCTCAAACATTTCTCATCAAATAATCAGTTGTGCGAAAACTGTTGACTTATTTGTTTCATAATTGATGAACTTTGCAACACTGGCACTGCTATTGAACTGAATTTAAATCAACATTGAACAAAACTGATCTGAATAGCGACACAATGGCCTTCTGCTGTACAGACGAATTGAATGCATTTCATAATTGATTACCTTTGAGAGTTATTGAACTGAACTGAATCAACAGAACTGAATTGATATAATAATGATTCTGTTGGTTTCTGTAGAGCTGCTTTACAGCTGAAATTGAATTGGTCTCATAATTAATTAACTTTATATCATTGACACTTTGAACTAACATTAAACTAAACTGAGCTGAATAATGACTATTGTCTTCTATTAAGATGCTTTACAGCCGAAATTGAATTTGCTTCTTAATTGATGAAGTTTGAGAGTTATTCAACTGAACTGAATCAACACTGAACTAAACTGATCTGAATAACAACACAGCTATCTTCTGTAGATCTGCTTTTACAGCTAAAATCGAAATTTTCATAATTGATTAATTTTGCAACATTGACATTATTGAACCAAACTGAATCAACATTGAGCTGAAAAATGACACACTTGTCTTCTGTAAAGATGCCAAGAACTTAAATTGAATTCGCTTCTAAACATCGACACTGTTGTTGAAGGGAATTGAATCAACATTGAACTAAATTGAGCTGAATATTAATGACAATATTGTCTTCTGAAGAGCTGCTTTTGCAGGTAAAATTGAATTTCTTTCATAATTGATTAATTTTGCAACATTGACACTTACTGAAATAAATTGAATCAACATTGAACTAAATTGAGCTGAATATTAATGACAATATTGTCTTCTGAAGAGCTGCTTTTGCAGGTAAAATTGAATTTCTTTCATAATTGATTAATTTTGCAACATTGACACTTACTGAAATAAATTGAATCAACATTGAACTAAATTGAGCTGAATATTAATGACAATATTGTCTTCTGAAGAGCTGCTTTTGCAGGTAAAATTGAATTTCTTTCATAATTGATTAATTTTGCAACATTGACACTTACTGAAATAAATTGAATCAACATTGAACTAAATTGAGCTGAATATTAATGACAATATTGTCTTCTGAAGAGCTGCTTTTGCAGGTAAAATTGAATTTCTTTCATAATTGATTAATTTTGCAACATTGACACTTACTGAAATAAATTGAATCAACATTGAACTAAATTGAGCTGAATATTAATGACAATATTGTCTTCTGAAGAGCTGCTTTTGCAGGTAAAATTGAATTTCTTTCATAATTGATTAATTTTGCAACATTGACACTTACTGAAATAAATTGAATCAACATTGAACTAAATTGAGCTGAATATTAATGACAATATTGTCTTCTGAAGAGCTGCTTTTGCAGGTAAAATTGAATTTCTTTCATAATTGATTAATTTTGCAACATTGACACTTACTGAAATAAATTGAATCAACATTGAACTAAATTGAGCTGAATATTAATGACAATATTGTCTTCTGAAGAGCTGCTTTTGCAGGTAAAATTGAATTTCTTTCATAATTGATTAATTTTGCAACATTGACACTTACTGAAATAAATTGAATCAACATTGAACTAAATTGAGCTGAATATTAATGACAATATTGTCTTCTGAAGAGCTGCTTTTGCAGGTAAAATTGAATTTCTTTCATAATTGATTAATTTTGCAACATTGACACTTACTGAAATAAATTGAATCAACATTGAACTAAATTGAGCTGAATATTAATGACAATATTGTCTTCTGAAGAGCTGCTTTTGCAGGTAAAATTGAATTTCTTTCATAATTGATTAATTTTGCAACATTGACACTTACTGAAATAAATTGAATCAACATTGAACTAAATTGAGCTGAATATTAATGACAATATTGTCTTCTGAAGAGCTGCTTTTGCAGGTAAAATTGAATTTCTTTCATAATTGATTAATTTTGCAACATTGACACTTACTGAAATAAATTGAATCAACATTGAACTAAATTGAGCTGAATATTAATGACAATATTGTCTTCTGAAGAGCTGCTTTTGCAGGTAAAATTGAATTTCTTTCATAATTGATTAATTTTGCAACATTGACACTTACTGAAATAAATTGAATCAACATTGAACTAAATTGAGCTGAATATTAATGACAATATTGTCTTCTGAAGAGCTGCTTTTGCAGGTAAAATTGAATTTCTTTCATAATTGATTAATTTTGCAACATTGACACTTACTGAAATAAATTGAATCAACATTGAACTAAATTGAGCTGAATATTAATGACAATATTGTCTTCTGAAGAGCTGCTTTTGCAGGTAAAATTGAATTTCTTTCATAATTGATTAATTTTGCAACATTGACACTTACTGAAATAAATTGAATCAACATTGAACTAAATTGAGCTGAATATTAATGACAATATTGTCTTCTGAAGAGCTGCTTTTGCAGGTAAAATTGAATTTCTTTCATAATTGATTAATTTTGCAACATTGACACTTACTGAAATAAATTGAATCAACATTGAACTAAATTGAGCTGAATATTAATGACAATATTGTCTTCTGAAGAGCTGCTTTTGCAGGTAAAATTGAATTTCTTTCATAATTGATTAATTTTGCAACATTGACACTTACTGAAATAAATTGAATCAACATTGAACTAAATTGAGCTGAATATTAATGACAATATTGTCTTCTGAAGAGCTGCTTTTGCAGGTAAAATTGAATTTCTTTCATAATTGATTAATTTTGCAACATTGACACTTACTGAAATAAATTGAATCGATACTTGAACTAAATTGGGCTGAATATTAATGACAATATTGTCTTCTGAAGAGCTCCTTTTGCAGGTAAAATTTAATTTATTTCATAATTGATTAATTTTGCAACATTGACACTTACTGAAATAAATTGAATCGATACTTGAACTAAATTGAGCTGAAAATTAATGACAATATTGTCTTCTGAAGAGCTCCTTTTGCAGGTAAAATTTAATTTATTTCATAATTGATTAATTTTGCTACATTGACACTTACTGAAATAAATTGAATGGATACTTGAACTAAATTGAGCTGAATATTAATGACACAGTTGTCTCCTGAAGAGCTGCTTTTAGAGCTGAAATTAAATTGGTTTCATAATTGATGAATTCTAGAAACATTGACATTTATTGAAATTAATTCATTTAAAAAATCCTGAGGATTTTTAGCAGAACCATCTTTGATAAATAATAAAGAGCGCTAATATTTTCCTGTGGACTCTTGTCGTGTTTGTATTATAGTGGTTGGATGCAGGGCTGTTCTGGGATCAGCGCTCATCGGCAGGTTCTCCCGTGTTTACCTGCGCACTGATCTCAGAGCACCTTGGAAGCATCTTGAGCGGATCTTGTCATCTCGGGGCGTCCCGCGTGAGATCTGAGCCGTCTGTGTGCCGCAGGACATTCGCAGCATCTGCCGGTGCTCAGTACAATCACAGCAGAGACCCGGAGCGCGTGTGTTGTGTTTTAATCAGGCCATCGCTCGGTTAAAATCACACCAGCTGTTCTCATTCTGCTGCTGTTTCTCTCGTCTGACTCACCTGCTGCATCGACTCGCAAACAGCAGACGCACTGAAATACTTTCTCAAATAAAGGTTCTTAATTGGCATCTGCTTCCATGAAGAATAGTTCACTTAAAAATTAAAATGTGCTGAAATGTGTTCACGGCACCCATTCACTGCAGAGCATCCATTTCTGAGACACTGATGCAATGCTACATTTCTACAAATCTGATGAAGAAACAAACTCATCCTAATCTCGGATGGCCTGAGGGTGAGCGCATTTTCAGATAATTTTCTTGTGAACATTTTTTTGTGAATTACTGTATTCCTTTAAACATCCATGGAAACTTTCCACTGCACAAAAGGTTCTTAGCTGAAAAAGTGTCTTTTGTGAGTGTTTTTTAAATGACTCTTTTAAGAACTGTTCACTGAAAGGTTCTTTGGGGAACCAAAAATGGTGGTTCTGTGCATGGCATTGCTGTGAAAACACCTTTGTGGACCCTTTAATTTTAAGCGTGTTATATGGCTTTTATTCATGATGTCTGAAGTATCCTTGTGTTTGAATCAGCTGTTGTTTTGGTGATGTTTAGTGGCTTCACACAGGTGTAGAGAATCACATTAAACAGCAACCTCATCCACTAACAAACACAATACTGTCCGTCTTCGTCTTCAGCACTACTTCTAGTGCTTTAGCAGCTGCTAAGCAAACCTGCTTTTGTTTTGATTATAAAGTGCATCTTTATTTACAAAAAATCACACATTTCTAAGTGTCCCCAAGATCGTTTGTGTAGTGTGTGAGCATGTGGTGAAGTCTGAGGTCCATTTGCTGGACTCTGTCTGAACTTCACATTCTCGTGCAGTCTGTCGCCAGTGAAAACAGCCGTTTGCTGGAACAACAGTCTCTGAATTCCTGAACACTGAGACTGTTTTCATGCAGCACTGGACGCTGATGTTAAATATCCTGAAAAACTTTACATCTCAATGATTCATCCTGCTGACAAAATCATGTGACAAATAACACAAAACTTTTCCTTTGAGGCGCCCTCAAAAGGCGCCTCTTTGGAGTAAAGTTATAATTACTATTATTGTTTTTTTTTACATGTACTAAAGAACATGCTTTAATACTTTGGGTTTATAATAGTTGGGTTTATTGTAATCAATAATTAGGCCTAATACTATTATTAGTTTTTAGTAATATTTTCAATTACATTTTATTTCTGATTTTACTTTCTACTGGAAAACATTTCTAATTTTCGTTTGCTTTATGATGAAGTACTAAAACTATGGAATAAAAAATTTTAAAAAAGGTTATTGCGACTTTTTATCTCACATTTCTGACTTTTTTTCTCAGAATTGCGTGATATAAACTCACAATTGCGAGTTATAAAGTCAGAATTGTGAGATAAAAACAATTAGTCGCAAAGTCGCAATTCTGACTTTTTTTTAACTCCCAATTGCGAGTTAATGTCCAATTTTGAGGGGGGGCGAGACTGATGTGTGCTCAGAATTGCAAGTTTATATCTCACAATTCGGACTTTATAACTCGCAATTGTGAGTTTATATCTCGCCGTTCTGACTCTATTTCTCAGAATTGCGAGTTTATATCATATAGTCGCAATTACTTAATTACGCAATTTTTTATTTTTTCTTCAGTGGCGGAAACGTGCTTCCGTATAAAACAACAAAAAATAAATAAACTCTATAAATAAAAATATACAGATGCTTAAAAAAAAAGACAAAAACGCAACAAAATAACAAAAAATCTAAATGAAAACAGAAAATCTATCTCAAAGTAATCTCAAAGACAGTAGAATAACAGTGTGCAGCCCACGAACGCAGTTATTTTTAAAACCGCAGCTTTTTCTACGCGGTTAGGCCGTTCGTCCACACGCAAACACAGCACCGGGTCACTGAAACCGAACATTTTTGAAAACACCTGCCAGGGTGAAGATTTTCAAAAACTCTGGTTGCAGTGTTATCGTGTAGACGGCGAAACCGGAGTTATCTCCGCCTACTGGAGACTTTTTCAGGCTCCTGATTGGCCAACATGGCTTTACGGTTGAGATTATATCGCCACCTGTTGGTTTGGCATGCCCTTGACAGTGCTTCATAGCATGCGTTTGCGTTTTCATGTGAACAAAGATTTTTTTTAAACGGAAGAGGGAAAAACTCCCGACATGGCCCGAGTCTCTGACCTCAGCAGACGTGATGGATGAGTTTGTGTCTGTCGTCTGTGGGATGTGAAGTGCTAATCACGTCAGATTGGTGAGCTTGCGCTCATACAGTGAGATCTGTGGACGCGAGCGCTCAGATGACCGGGAGCTCAGATAGCTCTGTGTCTCTGTATATCTGCTCTGACGTTTCATTAGATTCCTTCGCTGTCTGAGGGCACCCCGGGCCTCTGGTGTCCGTGTTTGGACTCAAAGTCAAGCGTTTTCGGGAGGTTTTGCTGGGATTTTATGAGCCGTAACTGTAGCGGCTAACAGAGATGTGAAATTACTCCAGCGCTTGTAGGATGTTCACCTCAAAGCAGCCACCAAACAGTTTCCACCACACCAGTCCTTTAATCAAAACAAAGTGCTAATGATACGGACTGTGTTTTACTGTGGAATTGATTGAAGAAACATTCAAATAAAGGACTTCATTGGCTCCTTGCAGCATTTTTGATTCACTTTATGCCTCTCAACAAACTTTTTTTTTTTTTTTCAATTTTATCGGGTTGCTGAGTTGCAGTATGGTTCTTTATTAGATTACATTTCTAAAAAAGTTACATTCTTTCTTCCCTCTAGGTTCCTTAAAAGAGTAGTTCACCCAAAAATGAAACATTATTTACTCACCTCGTGTCGTTCCAAACCCGTAAGATCTTCGGAACACAAATAAAGATATTTTTGATGAAATCCGAGAGCTTTCTGACCCTGCATAGACAGCAATGCAACTGAAACGTTCACGACATCGTTAAAATAGTCCATGTGACATCAGTGGTTCAGCCGTAATGTGGTGAAGCTACGAGAATACTGTTTGTGCGCAAAGAAAACTAAAATAATGACTTTATTCAACAATTCTTCTCTTCCGTGTTGCATTCACGAGAGTACCACCATGCATGTGTGTTGTATGTCACATGGACTATTTTAATGATGTCTTTACTGCCTTTCTGGGCCTTGAACAGTGCTCAGAATTGCAAGTTTATATCTCACAATTCGGACTTTATAACTCGCAATTGTGAGTTTATATCTCGCCGTTCTGACTCTATTTCTCAGAATTGCGAGTTTATATCATATAGTCGCAATTACTTAATTACGCAATTTTTTATTTTTTCTTCAGTGGCGGAAACGTGCTTCCGTATAAAACAACAAAAAATAAATAAACTCTATAAATAAAAATATACAGATGCTTAAAAAAAAAGACAAAAACGCAACAAAATAACAAAAAATCTAAATGAAAACAGAAAATCTATCTCAAAGTAATCTCAAAGACAGTAGAATAACAGTGTGCAGCCCACGAACGCAGTTATTTTTAAAACCGCAGCTTTTTCTACGCGGTTAGGCCGTTCGTCCACACGCAAACACAGCACCGGGTCACTGAAACCGAACATTTTTGAAAACACCTGCCAGGGTGAAGATTTTCAAAAACTCTGGTTGCAGTGTTATCGTGTAGACGGCGAAACCGGAGTTATCTCCGCCTACTGGAGACTTTTTCAGGCTCCTGATTGGCCAACATGGCTTTACGGTTGAGATTATATCGCCACCTGTTGGTTTGGCATGCCCTTGACAGTGCTTCATAGCATGCGTTTGCGTTTTCATGTGAACAAAGATTTTTTTTAAACGGAAGAGGGAAAAACTCCCGACATGGCCCGAGTCTCTGACCTCAGCAGACGTGATGGATGAGTTTGTGTCTGTCGTCTGTGGGATGTGAAGTGCTAATCACGTCAGATTGGTGAGCTTGCGCTCATACAGTGAGATCTGTGGACGCGAGCGCTCAGATGACGGGGAGCTCAGATAGCTCTGTGTCTCTGTATATCTGCTCTGACATTTCATTAGATTCCTTCGCTGTCTGAGGGCACCCCGGGCCTCTGGTGTCCGTGTTTGGACTCAAAGTCAAGTGTTTTCGGGAGGTTTTGCTGGGATTTTATGAGCCGTAACTGTAGCGGCTAACAGAGATGTGAAATTACTCCAGCGCTTGTAGGATGTTCACCTCAAAGCAGCCACCAAACAGTTTCCACCACACCAGTCCTTTAATCAAAACAGAGTGCTAATGATACAACCTGCCAGGGTGAAGATTTTCAAAAACTCTGGTTGCAGTGTTATCGTGTAGACGGCGAAACCGGAGTTATCTCCGCCTACTGGAGACTTTTTCAGGCTCCTGATTGGCCAACATGGCTTTACGGTTGAGATTATATCGCCACCTGTTGGTTTGGCATGCCCTTGACAGTGCTTCATAGCATGCGTTTGCGTTTTCATGTGAACAAAGATTTTTTTTAAACGGAAGAGGGAAAAACTCCCGACATGGCCCGAGTCTCTGACCTCAGCAGACGTGATGGATGAGTTTGTGTCTGTCGTCTGTGGGATGTGAAGTGCTAATCACGTCAGATTGGTGAGCTTGCGCTCATACAGTGAGATCTGTGGACGCGAGCGCTCAGATGACGGGGAGCTCAGATAGCTCTGTGTCTCTGTATATCTGCTCTGACATTTCATTAGATTCCTTCGCTGTCTGAGGGCACCCCGGGCCTCTGGTGTCCGTGTTTGGACTCAAAGTCAAGTGTTTTCGGGAGGTTTTGCTGGGATTTTATGAGCCGTAACTGTAGCGGCTAACAGAGATGTGAAATTACTCCAGCGCTTGTAGGATGTTCACCTCAAAGCAGCCACCAAACAGTTTCCACCACACCAGTCCTTTAATCAAAACAAAGTGCTAATGATACGGACTGTGTTTTACTGTGGAATTGATTGAAGAAACATTCAAATAAAGGACTTCATTGGCTCCTTGCAGCATTTTTGATTCACTTTATGCCTCTCAACAAACTTTTTTTTTTTTTTTCAATTTATCGGGTTGCTGAGTTGCAGTATGGTTCTTTATTAGATTACATTTCTAAAAAAGTTACATTCTTTCTTCCCTCTAGGTTCCTTAAAAGAGTAGTTCACCCAAAAATGAAACATTATTTACTCACCTCGTGTCGTTCCAAACCCGTAAGATCTTCGGAACACAAATAAAGATATTTTTGATGAAATCCGAGAGCTTTCTGACCCTGCATAGACAGCAATGCAACTGAAACGTTCACGACATCGTTAAAATAGTCCATGTGACATCAGTGGTTCAGCCGTAATGTGGTGAAGCTACGAGAATACTGTTTGTGCGCAAAGAAAACTAAAATAATGACTTTATTCAACAATTCTTCTCTTCCGTGTTGCATTCACGAGAGTACCACCATGCATGTGTGTTGTATGTCACATGGACTATTTTAATGATGTCTTTACTGCCTTTCTGGGCCTTGAACATGATAATTACGTAAATATATATATATATATATATTTGAGACTTAAGTGTCCAAATACTACATGTATTGTGAGAAGTCTTTTGCTCATCAAGGCTGCATTTATTTGATTAAAAATACAGTAAAAACAGTAATATTGTGAAATATTATTTCAATTTAAAATAGTTGTTTTCTATGTAAATATATGATAAACTCTCATTTATTCCTGTGATGCACAGCTGTATTTTCAGTATCATTACTCCAGTCTTCAGTGTTGCATGATCTTCAGAAATCATAATAATATGCTGATTTGCTGCTCGAGAAACATTTCTGAGAATTATCAATGTTGAAAACACTTGTGCTGCAGAATATTTGGAAATGATTCTCTGAAATAGAAATCTAACCATTATGAAGGTTTTTACAGTCACTTTTGATCAATTGAATGCATCCTGAATGAAAGTGTTAATCCTGCTGCACACAAACATTTGAAATATAGGCTATTCATGCGCGTGTGTGGTTTATCTTTAAAGACACACTGACACTAATTGAGAAAACTCTTAAGTGTTTTCCTTTGTGACGATCTCGAGGAGAATGTTCACTGTGTTTATGAGGCTTCACGGGTCAGTTTAGAGCAGGAGGATCAGGTTTGTGAAGGTGAGAGTCTGAGGACACACATCTGCAGCTGATCGGTCCAAACAGATGTGGAATGTCTGTGATGTTGGTGACGTCCTGAGCGGATCGAACACGTGACCGGCTCCCGTCGAATTCAACTTGTTTTTGGATCAAGTCTGTCGTTCCAGCGAGTTTCTCTTCCCACGTTAAAGGGACAGTTCACCCAAAAATGAAAATTCTGTCATTAATTACACACCCTCGTGTCGTTCCAAACCCGTAAGACCTCCGTTCATCTTCGGAACACAAACTAAGATATTTGTGATGAATTCTCTCATAGACAGCAAGGGTCCTTACGCGATCAACGTCCAGAAACGTAACAAGGACATCGGTCAAATAATCCATGTGACATCAGGGGTTCAACCGTAATTTTACGAAGCTACGAGAATACTTTTTGTGCGCAAAAGAAAAAAAACTACTTTTTTCAACAATTTGTCTCCTCCCTAGCGCCATTTTAGAGAGTATCCACTGAACGTAAATTGCGTATGCTGTTCTGTGTCAGCTGCGTCACGCGGATACGCTGTTTATGCATTGAGCTGAACGAAAACAACGTACACTATTTCGATTAATGAAGTCTAGCCAGTCTGTAAAACTTAAAATGTTGTTATTGTATTTTTCGTAGTAAAGTTCTGGCAACCACAGCTGCTGTTTTTTCATTAAACTGAGCCACTCCGACGTAAACAACCCTCTCAAACGCCTGCTTGAGTCCGAACATTAACATTTGCTTTAGTCTGAGAAAGTTATTTTGAGGCGAATGCACTGCAGGAGTGAATCACTGTAGAGAATATAAACCAGCAACACTTGTTGACCAAAGAACTTTCAGCTGGATTTTCTGTGTGTGATCACACATTACCCATGATCCTCTCTGTCTCTCAGCTCTGTTCCCATCAGCCTTCAGAGTGAAGCGAGGGACGCCAGCGCTGCTCAACCCCACGTTTCAGAAATCAGCGGAGGACGCCAGCCTTCTGTACGAGGTGCGGCCCACGCTGTTGTGCAATATGCCGTGATATTTACTAAGAAAACTCACATAATATCTCAACTCATTCTCAAAGACACGAATGAGATTAAATGGAGATTCTAAGGCACATTAAACAGCATTTGTAACACATTTACTTCTGTAGTATGCCGTGATTTCAGAGCGAAACCGAATATTATATTCAATAAGGATTTGATGTTTCTGTGAGACTTTGTACATTAACCATGTCTCGCATGCCTCTTCTAGAGATCAGGGTTATTACAGTTGACTAAAACTGAAACCAAAACCATTCAAAAAATTGTTACTTGAAGTAAAATAAACGTTAACTGAATAAAATTAAATATTAGAAAACTTTTGATTTCAGCTGGTTATAGTTAAGTAAAGCAAAACAAAAAATACATAAATAAATTAATTAATTAAATACAAATATTTGTTCCTTGAAAAATTTTTAAAAAACTGAAATTGATTTTATTTCAGCTAGTTTCCAATGTAAGATGATTTTCATTTAGTTTAACTGATGTACTAAAACAATAAAAATTGATAGACACACAAAAAAATTACTAAAAGCTTAACTAAAATGAACATGAATGCAGAAAATAAAAATTATAATTATGAAAATATCACTGATGCCAAAGAAACATTTTTTCATTTTAATTTAGTCTAATCTGATGTACTAAAATAACTAAAACTAAAATAAAAATTAATGAAATTAATTAATGAACTACATAGACCAAATATATATATGTGTGTGTGTCTGTGTGTGTGTGTGTGTGTGTGAGTGTGTGTGTGTGTGTGAGTGTGTGTGTGTGTGTGTGTGTGTGTGTGTGTGTGTGTGTGTGTGTGTGAGTGTGAGAGTGTGAGAGTGTCTGTGTGTCTGTGTGTGTGTGTGTGTGTCTGTCTGTGTGTAAAAATATATAAATGTGGCAAAAACTGTAATAATAAAAAATGATTCAAAATATGAATAAAAACTGTAATAGTATCTCGATAATACTAGAGATCTCAACAATGTCTCAAACTATATTCAAACTATTCTCAAACTATCAAGAGCTTTTAATATGAGTCTTATCAGTTCCTATCAAGCTCAGAACAGCTCTGTATTGACTCGCTCGTGTCTGTTTTTATTTCTCAAGGAATTGTGGGAGAAACTGAAGTTTGCTGAGCACTAAAGCTTTCATCTGTGTTGTTCGTCTGCAGTGTTTAATGTGCTAAACAGCATCTCTGGTTGAATGAAGGGAGTGATCAATAGCTCAGCTCTTATTAGCTCTTCATACACTTGACTTTATTTGGTTATTGAGTTGTGCTGAGCTCTGCAATCTCCTGAGCTGTCAGAGCCATCAGCCGCTCCATACTGAGAGATACATGAGATCTCCGTGTTAATATTCCAGCGGTGTCGTGCTGAATGAGTCTGCATGATATCAGACACAAACTAAACTCATCACTCGCTAAACACAGATTGAACAAGACATCAGACTGAACTTTCATCAGATATCAGACATGAGGCTCTGCAGAATCATTCATAATCTGCTGCTTTATTGAGCACTCGATCTGCTGAATGTCACTGAATCAATCAGGAGTTCATTTGTATTCTGGTGCTTCTTTTAAAAGATGCTTAATATTCAGTGATATTATCAGTTTGACTGTTTGACTTTAGCACAAAAACATTATTTATACATCATTCATATTTAGTTTTCTTTTTCAAATGTAACATTTTTTAAATGTTACTGCTTGTTTCAGAATGTTCAGAACATTCAAAAGTAATGTTTCCGTAATGTTTGCAAAATGCTCAAATGGAACGTTCCATTAACGTTCACGTAACCAAGAATAAACGTTTTCAAAACATCTAAAAACTGGTCATTTTAAACATTCAGAAATAACTTAATTATTTGGAACGATAGCGAAACATTCTTAGAACATATTTTTGTTTACTGGGTGACGCTTGTTTTCTGCAGAGCTGCTTTATTGTGCAATTACGTTTCTTTCATAACTGATGAACTGAACTGAATCACGGTTGAACTAAATTGAGCTGAAGATTGACATTATTGTCTTTTGTAGAGCTGCTTTACATCTGAAATGGAATTTGATTCGTAACTGTTGAATTTTGCGATTATAATAGGCTACTGTTATTTTCCCAGGTTATGAAAATGTTATTTCTGAATGTTCAAAAAAGGTCCAGTTTTATAAACTTTTTAAAAATGTTTTTCTCGCTTATGTGAACTTTAAGAGAACATTCCACTTTAGAATTTTGCAAACATTATGGAAACGTTACTTTTGAATGTTCTGAAACAAGTAGTAACATTTAAAAAAACGTTAGACAAACATCCAACCT
>NW_015506454.1:531179-534232 GCF_001515645.1 Sinocyclocheilus grahami | reverse complement strand
GGGGGGGGAACATTCCATGAATGATGTATAAATAATGTTTTTGTTTTAATGCTTTGAGAACATTATTAAAGATCAGATAACTTTGAACGAACGTTCTATTAAAGGTGGGGTAAGTGATTTCTGGTAGCCAATGTTGACATTTGAAATCACCAAAACAAACACGCCCCTACCCCAAAAGGGTCTCGCCCCTATTTTGATAGCTCCGCCCCACACATACGTGCAACCCAGGCAACGATTAGTTCTGTGAAACAAAGCAAAACTGCTGCTGCGTTCCATTCATGACGTATTGACACAAATTTAAAATGATTTTCAACGCTCGCTTTGTCGCGTCCAGTGTACTAGACAGACTTTAGCTGTTGCGGCGCAGACACGGTGTTACTCACCGATCGAGAAGAAACAAAGCAACCTCGCCGTCCGATCGCAGGCCTCCGCTCCTTGAGTTCTCTCCAGCGCTGCAAAGCTGATCCCATATTCACACGGGTCCTACTTCTTGCCTTGTTTCACAGACGTTTTCCTCTTTTGTTTTTTATCCGCCATCTCTATCTTTCTGTCGCTCGGCTTGGCTAATGTCCGTCCCGTGCGCTGAACGCGCTCTCCTCCACATCATGAGTAGACACGCCCCTTACTGCTGATTGGCTACAAGTTTGTTTTGCTATTCGGCTCGAATCGGTTTTCTAAAGTGTTTTTGAAAAATCGCTTACCCCACCTTTAATGTTACTGGAAGAATGTGCATGACTTTGAGAGAACTTTGCCAGAACGCATTTAAGCTGCTTTGATAAACAATATGAGATGAAACAAATGAGGCGAATCTCTTGTTATTTGTTTCGCAGGTGTTGTGGTCGGGAGGGTACATGGACGCGGTGAACGGGATGCTCCACATATCCGATCAGGAGCTGGCGTCCATGCGGAAGCTAGAGCTTCTGGAGGTGCTGTGTGAGGACGTGCTTCCCAGAAGCCTCTCGGAGATCCAGCGGCTCAGTGCTCAGCTGGAGCTGCACCGCGGATCGCTGCGGATGGACGACTTTGAGCGCACGGTCCTCACGATGGTGTTTACGGCTCAACAGCTCCAACATACCAGCCCCGGCCACCAGAGAGAGCTGTGGGTGAATGCACTCCTACGACTCTATAAAGCCATCAAAGGAGACCTGCGGCCGGAGTCGAGTAAAGCTACAAATGCCTGACTCTGAGAGAAGCATCTCATGTATCAGTCTACTGCAGTGCTTCTCAGCCAGGGGCTGCAGGACTGTCCCAGCTAACAGGGAACGTTCTGGCAAGCTTCTCTCAAAGTTATGAACAAATGTTCTTCCAGCAGCATTAATAGAGCATTTGTTCAAAGTGATCTGGTCTTTAATGAGCACATTATACATTCATTGTTTATGCACGTTTTTCTGAAACATTTTAGTTTACTTCTCTTTTTTTTTTTAACATCATACTAGTTTCAGAGGACTATCAAAAGTAACTTTATCAGAATGTTTGCAAAATGATCCAATAGAACGTTCGCTTAATCTCTTCTCTAATGTTCACATAACCAAGAAAAAATGTTTTTTAAACATTTTAAAAAAACTGGATGTTGAGAGAATATGAGATCATGTTTTTATAACTAATCTGGAACGCTAGCAAAACATATTTTTGTTTGCTAGGGTTCTGATCGCAGATATCAGAGGGAAAACAGTGCTAAATGCAAATAATAAAATGCAGCTAAGTATGTAATCAGGTAGAGCTAGTCAAATTAGACAGTGTCAATAATTGCAATGCGATTTGTATATGTTTTACATCATATTTGTAAAATGAGAAATAAATCATTTGAAAATAAATATAATATTTGAACTTAATAAAATAATTAATCTGTAAAATAAACAGATTTATAATTTTGAGAGCAGCTTCTTAATTCTGTAATTCTGTTATAGTATTTTTCACAAGTTAAATCAAATAAAAATTAGTGTGTCAGATTGGTCGAGACGCTACAAAGGTGTTAAAAAACAAATACAAATTCTAATAGTAAAATAATACAAACAAAACATGTATATTTATTTTACATAATACTTACAAAATTAGAAATAATTTGAAAATAAGTGAATATAAATATCATATTTGAACGAGAGAAAAAAATCTATAAAATAAACAGATTTTTAGATCGTTTAGATAGCAGCTTCTTTATTTTGTAACCCTATTATAGTATTTTCATTTTAGTTAAAAACACAAATAAAATGTTTTAATAAAAAATAAATCACCTCATTCTCAAAAAAGGTGAACAAAAGCACAAAGTAATGGAAAATACAACCCAAACTTGCAGCAACACTTAAAAATAAAGATTTTTTTTGCAGTGGAAAAGGTTCTTTAGATTATTCAAATGAACCTTTTCATTAGAACTGATCACTAAAAGGTTCTTTAGGGAACCGAAACGGGTTCTTCTACGGAATCGCTGAGAAAACAACCTTTATTTTGAAGTGTAAACTCTGGTTCCTGAAGCAGAACTGGTTGAGAAGCACTGACTGAACTGGACTTCTCTAATTACAGTGCGGTCAGATGAATATGACATGCATCTGTGTTTGCATAAGTTGACCTTCACAAAGACAGATCACATTCTTTGCATAAACGTGTTGTTGGTGCAGCTGATGGCACATTATACTACAGAATGAGCTCCTGATATGATCATCATCACGTCCTGGACCGTGTCTCCATGACACTTTCACCTGGAAATATTCCCAGTGGCACATCAAACCCTGCTGTCCGCTCGGCTGAGATCTGTGTTCAGGAGAAGTCATTGCTGAGAATGTGACTGATATTAAAGTTACAACTTCACAGCTTCATCGCTGCATTAAACAAGCCCCCCTACATGAGACAGTAAAGGACTGGAGGTTTCATTTCACCTGTGTTTTATTAAACACCTCAGGCAATATTTCAGCATCTGCCACCTGAGCAAAAGCGTTCAGACTCACTTATGAGACAGTGATGATCAGGGCCGTTTCTAGCCAATTTGACGCCCTAGGCGAAATCCCTATTTCCCCCCCCCCTCCCCCCCCCGACCTGCCCTCACACGTTAAGGTTCTAGC
>NW_015506454.1:513057-530921 GCF_001515645.1 Sinocyclocheilus grahami | reverse complement strand
TCGTCAGATTGACAGTACTCTAGCCCAATAATGTTGGGGGATCCAGTGGGGGCGGCAGTCATATTTCAGGGTGACCGTGCCACTCTTTATCACGACCCTGCTAAAAGTGCCAGTACATGCACTCATTGGCGCCCCTTCAGCTGGTGGCGCCCTAGCCGACCGCCTAACTCACCTGTGCCTAGAAACGGCTCTGGTGATGATGATGATGATGATGAACAAATGATCAAAACCCAGTGGAGCCAGGCTCAGGAATCCCTCCAAATGAGTTTGTCATGCTTCAATAGCGCCATCTACAGGCCACGATATTATTACAGCTACAGATCAGTTTTGTGGCATTAAAATAGTTATTGGAGAGTGAGTGTGTGTGTGTGTGTGTGTGTGTGTGTGAGTGAGTGTGTGTAATTGCAAGCTTAATGTCACTATTAAAATTGTTCGTTTTTCATATCAGATGTTTCTCAGGTTTATGACACGTTCTATTGTAAAAATGACCTTAATAAGTAGTTGTTTGAATAATGATTATGTACAAGTGTATGTTTTTTTTAAAAATAAGCAATTTGTTATTTGTAACTCTAAGGGACATTTCTGCAAAATAAGTACAACAAACGTATATCGTTCAGGTGATTCATGATAGATAGATACGGATGGATGGATTAAACGAAATTTAACAATTATTTAGTTTTCACAGTCTGAAGGGTTACAGTAACATGAAATTAACATTTAACATGAACTTTTAATTAATTAAATGGGTTTAAGCTCAACATTGGATGTGTGATATGTACTTAATTTAGGGTTGGGTCTATATACGTGTCATATGTATTTATCTGGGTTTGCAATTTTATCTCTTTTTTTTTTAAATCCTCGCCTATTTTTGAGCGGAATAATAGTTTTTGATCAGGCACCTTTGGGGACGCCATCTTCGGGGGTCCTAATATTGAAAACTATCGAGCGCCGTCGTTTACTGACTAAACTTATGAATATTAACTGAAGCGCATGAGGTAAGACTGACATTTACTTCAAAACACGACTGTATTCACGTGACTGAATGAAAATCTCTTTGTTTCTGTCATTTCCGTCTGTTTGCGGCATAATCGTGTTGATATCCGACATGAGCGGCCGCGAACAGCTAACGGCTAATGCTAATTCATAAACATTCCGTTAAAACATGAGATCGCTTCATTAAAAGATCGAGTTTCTGTTATGTATGAGCTGTTTATTATAAAGTGAGATTATATTGAGTGACATACGATGTTTATCTGGTGTATTTAGTCGTCTTTTGTTAATACAGCTGTTGCTGATTGTTAATGTGGCCGATTTGCTTATTAATTAGTTTCTTTGGTAATTCAGAGACTTTGTTAGGTTATATAACGGCATACAAAGTGTTTCGACCCGGAATGTGTCAGAATTTGAGCCCACAGGTGTATCTGATCAGCTGTAGACCTGCAAAGTCTAGTGTTAATGATTTACTAATTAATCAGACACACCTGAGCGTGATTGACAGCTGTGTTTGAGGAGGCGTGGCATGTGCTGAGACCACGTGACCTGGACTACCTCAGTATTGTTTGCGGCATAATCGTGTTGATATCCGACATGAGCGGCCGCGAACAGCTAACGGCTAATGCTAATTCATAAACATTCCGTTAAAACATGAGATCGCTTCATTAAAAGATCGAGTTTCTGTTATGTATGAGCTGTTTATTATAAAGTGAGATTATATTGAGTGACATACAATGTTTATCTAGTGTATTTAGTCGTCTTTTGTTAATACAGCTGTTGCTGATTGTTAATGTGGCCGATTTGCTTATTAATTAGTTTCTTTGGTAATTGAGAGACTTTGTTAGGTCATATAACGGCATACAAAGTGTTTCGATGTGTCAGAATTTGAGCCCACATGTGTATCTGATCAGCTGTAGTCCTGCAAAGTCTAGTGTTAATGATTTACTAATTAATCAGACACACCTGAGCGTGATTGACAGCTGTGTTTGAGGAGGCGTGGCATGTGCTGAGACCACGTGACCTGGACTACCTCAGTATTTCTGCACGATATATCGTCTGCGATAATATCGCAGGGCTCTACGCTTACTTTTCTTTTTAGGTGACCTAAAACATTTAGGAGCACCTTCTAAACAATTATCCAAAATGTTGTCAAAAAGTAGCCTTCCCATTACCAGGTGATATTTAAAGTAGTAGTAAATTAAAACGACAGAACAAGAAGAATAAGAAATATAAGTTGCCAATCAAATTAAATCAGTATTAACAAAATTAATCTGTCGAGGTGGCACAGAAGAACACAAAAGTGGCTTGGTGTACTTTCAGACATTTAATGAGGCTCAGAAGTGCAATTAAATCCATAAATTCATGATGATATTAATGTTTTAAATATAGAAATATCAAATGATTTAAATAACTGAAACGATACTTTTATAATGAAACAAACTGCCAGCAGGTGGCGGTAAGTCACTGATTTGTATCACTGATTCATTCATTCAATTGATTCATTCGAACGGCTGATTCATTCAGGAATGAATGTGAGTCTAGTGAGTCATGAATCACTGACTCACTAGATTCGTTTAAAAAAAAAAACGTTCATTCATAAACGAAACACCGCTGTGTTTGAATGGAGATGCGCAGCGATTTTTTTCATGTTTTAAATCATTTCAAATATCAGTATTCAACGTTTTATGTTTAATATATCAAAACATTATTTATGCATTTGTAATTGCAGGTTAAATGCATTCATGTCTTGCATTAAACAAAATACGTGTGTAAACACGTCTAAATGCCACGTCAGATGCAGCTTCTGTGTTGATTTAATTTGCTCGGTAATAGCCCGAATGTCTTATTATTCTAATTCCCTGATTAAATGTAAGAATTTGACTCAAAAGATAATGGACACTTTTAGAAAAAATGGCTTTATGAAGGTAAAAATGCCCATAAAATGCAAAAATCAGTTTAAACTTATTGGAAAAGATTCATTTCTATCAGTATGAACTGACCACCACACAGAATATGAAGAATATTAAAAACATCAGGAGTCAGCTGTCTTCGGCCGTCCTTAAGATACCAGCACATTAACACACTCAGCAAAATATCGTCTAATTATCGTTATCGATAAAATCCCAGAAAATATCGAGATATAATTTTTTGTCAATATCGCACACCCCTATTCTGCATTATATGCAGATTTTCTGTGTGTATGAAATAAACAAATCAAATAAACACTGCTTGGCCAAAATGTGCAATATACAACCAGAGCAGACTGGGATAAAATATGCAGTAGTAGCAGGACAGATTATCCTGTGACTGGCATTATATAATAACTAAATAAATTTGATCTAATAATAGCTTTCAATGCAAAATTAGATTAGAAGTACAAAACTTATTAAAAAGTACACTGTATACAGTATATATATTGGTACAGTATTCATTGGTACACATTGTTCAATGCAATGCAACATTTTATTAAAATTTGACTGCTTTATTTATATATGTATATAAACAGTATGCTCTTACATATACAGTATACTATTTTTCAGTGCAAAATTTGTTAAAAATGCAAAATATTTTTTAAACAGCATGTCATATGCAAAATTTGATTACAAGTGCAAAATATTAAAACAATTTGTATACAGTATAATATTTTTCCATGCAAAATATTGCTTCAAAAAGTGCTTAACAAAATATAAAAAAAATTTAACAATTTATTTTTTAAAACAAAGCCATGTGCAAAATAATAATAATAAAGTATGCTGCATACAGTATCATTTTTCAGTGCAATTTAAAAAAAAATTAGATGCCATGTGTAAAATTTTATTTAAAAAAGCAATTTAAAAAACTCATCATTGAATTAAAAGTGCAATATTAAACAAAAAATGCCATATACAGTATAATAATTTATAATGCAAAATTTTATTTAAAAATGCAAAATATTTGAAAAAACAGTATGCTATATACAGTGTAATATGTTTCAATACAAATAATTTTTAAATCCATGCTAAATAATTCTTTTAACCATGTGCCATATGCAAAATTTAAAATATTGTCGTATACATTATATTTTTCAAAGCAAATTTTGATTAAAAATGCAAAATAGTTTTAAAAAACGTTATACAGTGCAGTATCCCAAACACATCCCTTGACTTTCTATGTTTGCAATTATTATCAGATACGGTTTCATCTGTACTATTATTGTTCTGTAATGTTTTGCAGTAGCAGTATGCCTGCTGAACGTAAGAAGTCCGTCAACATGGAGGAGAGAGAGATGGGCTCCTTCAGCAACAAGGACAGAGACGCAGACAGACAGGCCGCCGCGTCCCGCGACAAGAGCAAAGACGAGACCAAGATGAGCGCGAAGAAGGACGGAGGCAAGACGGCGGAAGATAAGAAGAGACGGGCTGAGGAGGACAAGAGGAAGAGGGAGGAGAAGGAGCGGAAGAAGAAAGAGGAGGAGAAGCAGAGGGCAGAGGAGGAGCAGAAGAAGAAAGAGGAGGAGGAGAAGAGACAGCAGGAGGAGCAGGAGAAGAAGCTTCTGGAGGAGGAAGCCAAACGACAGAAAGAGGAAGAGGCTGCACAGATCAAGTAAGAAGACTCGGCAATATAGCACACATTTCTCTATATTTTTTCCAAAATGTTTTGATATATATCATAGCTTTTTTTTTTTTACCCCCAATAAGAAAGACAAAGCAGCTATTGTTTCAAAGTACATTTATTTTTGCTTTTTACTAAAGGCACACAAAAGGAACATTGATATTTATTTAAAGGTCATATTTATTTAAAATTATATTCACATATTTACCAACATAAAAATATGAAAATTACACAAAACCTCGATTGTTGCAACAAGAAACCAAGTTTTCCAATGAAACATTCTGATTAAAGCTCCTATTATATTTTATTTTTGTTATATTTATATATTTGTGTATTTTTTATTTACATTTTTTAAAACCATAAAAAAAATAACTAATACTTTAATTGAAATAAAATAAAAAATGTAGTTTAATTTCTCATTTTCATTTAATTTAACTTGTAGTGAAATAACTAAACCTAAAACTGAAATAAAAAGTAATAAATGCTATATAGGCATATTAAAAAAACCTAATAAAAATGACAAAAGCAAAAAAATACTAACACTTTAACAAAATTACAATAAAACTGAAAATATACAAATAAAACTAATTTCATCAAAATGTGCGGTTTTGCTTTGTTATCGTTAACTAAAACCAAAGCCATATAAAACATATTTTATTACTTGAAATAAAATATATATTAACTGAAATGAAATAAAATTAAATATTTAAAAACGTCAAATTCATCTAGTTCCAAAGAAAAAAAAATGTACATTTTCTGTGATGTACTAAAATAACAAAAACTAAAATATGAAATAGGAAAATATTAAAACTAAGTAGATATGTTGATAAAACAAAAACTGATAAAAATGACAAAAACACAATTTTAAAACTTCAACAAAAATTAAAATAAAAGCAGATAAATAAAAATAATTTATATTATTGATAAAAGATATAATAGTATCATTAGTGGTCGACCGATATATCGGCCGATATTTGGCATTTTTGCAAATATCGGCATCGGCCAATAAGTTTTTCGGCAAGTTTACGGCAGCGCCTGAACACACAGAGCTCACATTCTCCCTCTTGTTCGCCGTCGTCGTTAACAGTTCTGTCCACGGACAAGTCTATCTAATAATCAGATAGAACTGTTAAACAAAGGAATTAAAATGTATACAAAAAAGTATTATAACGATTGCTTATATGTTGTTAGTAATAGAAAGGCAAACATTATAATACTTTCTCGTTTGCCTTCAGCATTCAGCAAATACGCATTTATGTCATTTAAACAAATCTATGAATGACTAATGAACATCTAATTTCAAAAACCTTGCAAACGAATCCAGTTGTGAGATCTTGTGAAGTGCACTTAAGTGGATTCACTATTGTGACATATCCAAGTGAAACATGGATTAAAGCAGAGATTTTGTAGCAATGTGGAGGGGACATTAACGATTTTTTGATGTGCAAGTAGGATGTGTAAGTATAAATCATTTATAATACACAATATTCCTGCAAAATTATTGCAATTGCACAAAAAAAATAAGAGGAGACAATTTAGGAACTTGCAATTTTCATTAAAAAAAACAGCTCATAAAAGTTGTTTATTCACAATGTTGTCTCAAGAGTGTATAATCAATGTATAATCTATTTAGCAGTTTGGCTTTTCAGAGCTAGACAGGAAGAATAATCTGCAGCAGTGAAAACAGATTCTGGGATTCAATGTACTCATAAAAATCACAGCTATAAGGGGCCACTGACCCAGTCTCAAGGGCACAATGTTCACTTCCACGCTCCCTTACCTCTCTCGCTCAATTTTCTCCTGATTATATGCATCTACACTGCTCCCATAGCAATACTTACTCCAAGCAATCCATGCCTGGAAAGCTACAATGCCTTCCGTAATAATGTGAAACAATAACTTAAAAGGATTACTGCACTATTATATGAACAGGCTCTGATTCAGCAAACATGCATTGCCTACCAAACTTCCCAAAATATACAATATCCTGATCTGCCATAGATCCAGAAGAGAATTTCATATTTGTTTCATAACTAACCCATTTTAAAAGCATCAGAATGAGATGAGAATGCACTAATGGTGGCATTTTAAGCAATGACTCATCTGTCTGTGACTCTTTTTTTCCTGGCATGCATTTAAATTCCAGGCAACGGTGCATTATGTGGGATAATACAATAGACTGTGCCTGATAAATCAACCATTTCTTAAAAGTGTGTCATCAGCATCTTCAATCTTCAACTGTATGGCAATCTGAACTGTTTTTTTTAAAGAAAGTTGAAGAGTGGTTGTTCTGTGTCTTTTGCCATAGAAGTGTCAATGTATGCACCTTCGATAATCAGAAATAAGCTTAATGTGATTTAATCAAAAACAAGTGGCAGCTGAATCAACACACATACCATACATACATACAGTATGTGTGCTTTTATATATACACAGTTGTGTATACATTACAAATAAGTAACTTAAACAGAAGTGCTGAATAGGGGTTGAATAATTATGATATAACTATCATATATATGATATAAGGATGATGTGATATTTACAAATATTACATTATATACTGATATTATTACTTTCAACATGGCACTAAACTGCAATAAAAAAAACACTTCAGAAAAGGGGTTGAATCATTAATTGCTATTTATTTCACTTTTTTTTATATTACTCAGCAATGCTTATTTGTTAGGTCTGTTGCTTGAGGATCAACAAAGGATGTTGATTCAGGAACATGTACCACATGAATGAAACACAGTGCTGGTCAATACCTTCTGAAAAAAAAATTCACATTTATAGGCAAAAAACACCAACACCACACACTTGCTACCCCCTAATTGCTATCGTGTACTCTTCAAATCACCAGACAGCACAGCATTTACAGCAGCCTACAGTCAGACAGATGAGAAAGAGTGAGTGAGTGCTGAAGAGAGACACAAACAATGAAGACGGGGAGCGTTAGACACACAAAACAAGAAAGCAGAGAGAAAAAGGAGGACAGCAGAACAGAGGAGATTACAGCAAGCAGCATGAGAATGGTGATGGGAGCTGCTCAGGCATGAGGTGGGGGAGCCATGTTAATATATTCAGTCTGATTCTCTATTCCATTTTAATTGCCAAAGCTAGGCAGCAGCATATGCAGAAATGATGTGTGAGTGGAGCAATCCCAGTCAGTCATACAACACAGACTGAGCCCCTGAGTGACACCGTGTTAACATGTGATTGACTGTGTGTGTGTTCTTCCACAATGTTTAATATCTGCCAGTGCTACTGAATAGGATCATACCACAATTTAAAGAAATCAACATATGGTGGCACTTGAGTATCCAAGCCAAAAGAAAGTCAAAGTCTGAGGTGTGACAATATTCCCTCAACAATATCTCCTCTAATTTTTGATGACCCATTTCTATATGTAAGTTTATCATATTATGTGTATACACACACTTTTTAATTTTAACATAATATGATTGAAAACATGACTGATATATTCAGCTTTCTCTCTAACCCCGTGTAAAGGTTTAGTAGAAAATGATACAAATAATTAAGTATCTTAATTTATTTTTTATTTTTTTATAAATAAATAAAAGTTAACAACTGCAAATGGCTACACATTTACTATATAAACTATAAATAATAATATTAATAAACTATATTGATAATACTACAATAATAATATAGATAAAATATATTAAATATATAATTACTCTATTAATAATAACAGAAACATTTTAATTTTAATGTCATATACTGATTGAACACATTACTGATATTTTATATATTATAAAGTTAAGAATAGAAAATGGAACAAATCATTTGAAATAAAAAATAAATAAGAAAATGTATTATAATTAAATATTTAAGGAGTATATATAGATGTTAAATTATTCTTATAAACAGTTACAAATTTAATGTATAAATAATCATTTTTATAATAATATCTCTATTTATTTGACATCAATAGAAGTGTTCATATTAAAACAATATCTAGAGATATTATCCATACATACAGAATCTACAGCTAGAAAGAATGACAGATAGATAGAACAATAGCTAGAAAGAATGACAGAACGATAAAACAATAGCAAGAAAAAAAATGACAGAACAATAGCTCGAAAGATGACAGATAGATAGAACAACAAACGGACAGACAGAAAGACGTATGGACATACAAAGTAGTGTTCCATAATCATATCATCAGCCTGTGAGATCATCGATACACGATATTATCATGCTAATTTATTTAATTATTTACTTAGTTTCATAGACAGAAAGTGAACCAACTCCAGGGTATGCTAATAGCAGCCTAATGTTACTGTAATCTATTAACTACACATTATATATATTTTAGTCAAGTAGCATATGGATGTCATTTCATAAAATATATTTTTATATGACTGAATTTGTATTTAACATGATAACAATTTAATAGAAACATTGCAAGTTGCCACAAAACCAGCCACCCACAGAGGCAGCTGCCAATCCGACAGATGCGTGAACTAACCGATGCAACCCATGGTCTCCTTCTATTCAAAAATTCTGTTATTTCTACCCCAAATGCAGTGACTATGCCCTGCTACCAGCGGGAGCCAAACGATACACACAATCGGTCAATATTCACCATTAACCAAACGTTTTTCACCTGCCTTAAGAGTTCTGACTTTTTGACTCTGACTTTTTATATTTTATTAATCTCTTTTACTCTATAATGGAGCATGCAGCACTTAAGCATCATGCCTGCCACAACATCTCTCACTGTTTACACGCGTTTACATTTTTGCCACTGTAATTTATATTTTATTCTCTTTTAATCCATAATGGAGCATGCATGACCGAAGCGTTGTGCCTGCCACAACTTAAGAGTCATGCCTGCCTCAATATCGCTCACTGTTCACACTCCGATTGATGCAAGTAAAGCAAACAGACCGTGCAATTCTACTTATTTGCCTATTTCCCATCTTACCTTAGGTTTTATTCCTCTATTTTAATCCATAATGGAGAGCGCAGCACCGAAGCGTCTCACCTGCCACAACTTTAGTGGTGACAGGGCCAAGTGGCAGCTGCCTCTAGTTGTGACGGGTCGAGTGGCAGGCACGATGATTAGGTGCTGCACGCACCATTATGGATTAAAAGAGAGGAATAAAACATAAGGTTAGAAAGACAGAGTTATTTAAAGGTGCCAAAGAATAGGAGACCAGGGTTGCGCTGTCGGTTAGTTCACACGCATCTACCAGATTGGCAGCTGCCTCCGCGGGTGGCCGGTTTTGTGGCAGCTGCCTTCAGTTGAGGCAGGTTTTCGTGGCAGCTTCCCCTGCCATGCAAAGACTCCCTCTCCACAAATGTTTGGGTCTGATTTCAGTGCTGAATATTTTCCCAGTCTGTGGAGGAAGAACATCAGAAGAGCACAGTTGAGCCCCTGTGCAGATTAACGGAAGCACTGTCGCTCACCATCTTATCTCTGGTCATAAGTGTGTGCAGGTGTCGGGTCCAAGCAGCCTGTTTAAACAGCATCATTACACACCGCTGTTGACAAAGCGCTTGAGCCAATCAGCCTATGGTTACCTGCTGCTAAGGAAACACACCTGGAAGGGGATGCTGGCACGGATCAAGTCTCTGTCATCACATAGAGGGCTCTCAAGGGCCCCCTAGGAGCGGTTGTTTTTTATCTTCTCCATTCAGAGCCAAATCAGAAAGGACAGAAGCTTTACACATCAATACCACAACAAATCCGAACATCTAAAATCACGTTGACAGTAAACAGCACTCCATAATCTGATGCAACTCTATACAAAGGAAAAAGGTCACAAGACCAAACCCACAGAGGAATGAAATCCCCCCCAGGAGAGAGAGCAATGGGTTCGTGTGGGTAGTCCACATAACCTCACGTCAATCAGTTTCTTTCCTCCTACACCATTACACTCAAATTCCTTCTTGACCTTTAATTACCAAGTGTTCTCTCCAGCTAACTTTCACCCTTAAAACTTTTGGCACCTCGAACATAATGATCTATACCATTAGTTGGCAGTCCATTAAAAAAAATCAATACACTTGCAGAAAACTCACTACAACAATGCACTAATGTCTCGGCCCGTTCTCCTGTTAGATGAGAAAGGTTCATCCACCTCATTCATCTTGCTTCTCTCTCTCAGTGTCTTTTTCTCACTCTCTCCTGCACCGCCATCACTCTGTCTTCCCAAGCCCCCTAATGCCCTTGTCCAATCTCTTCCCTGCAAAAATGGACCAATACAAATGAGCAGCTGCAATTTAGCAACAACCCAAAGTAATTAGAAACCCATTACCAGGGTCACCCAGAGACAGTGCACCCACACACACACACCAACACAAAGATCATGCACTCTCTCTCTCTCACACACACACACACACACACACACGCACACAGAAAACAAGAATGAATGCAGAATGAGCGTGAAAAGTCACGGCATAACTGCACAGCTGTGAGGCGTGGAAGGAGGCAGTGAGTGAAGAATTGAAGCACTCAATCAACTCTTCGCCATGCACTTGCTGGCTTCTGCATAATCAAGGAGAAATGGGGAGAGTAGTCTTGCGTAGCCAGAATTTTGAGCATCAGCATCAAGTCTGGTCCACGCAGAAACTTGTTCTAGTCAAAGGGTCAGGCTCATTTTAATTTAATTTAAAAAAATCTATTTATTTTAATGTAATTAAATTTTTCATATCAGCTATTTATTAATTTGCACCAGTGTTTGTATAGTTAACTAAAACTCTTACAAAATTTTGAAATAACGCAGAAATAAAAATATATATAAATATTTTAAAAATGTATTAATTAATTAGGCATATTAACATATTAAAAAAACCTAATAAAAATGACAAAAGCAAAAAAATACTAACACTTTAACAAAATTACAATAAATATACAAATATACAAATATAACTAATTTCATCAAAATGTGCGGTTTTGCTTTGTTATCGTTAACTAAAACCAAAGCCATATAAAACATATTTTATTACTTGAAATAAAATATATATTAACTGAAATGAAATAAAATTAAATATTTAAAAACGTCAAATTCATCTAGTTCCAAAGAAAAAAAAATGTACATTTTCTGTGATGTACTAAAATAACAAAAACTAAAATATGAAATAGGAAAATATTAAAACTAAGTAGATATGTTGATAAAACAAAAACTGATAAAAATGACAAAAACACAATTTTAAAACTTCAACAAAAATTAAAATAAAAGCAGATAAATAAAAATAATTTATATTATTGATAAAAGATATAATAGTATCATTAGTGGTCGACCGATATATCGGCCGATATTTGGCATTTTTGCAAATATCGGCATCGGCCAATAAGTTTTTCGGCAAGTTTACGGCAGCGCCTGAACACACAGAGCTCACATTCTCCCTCTTGTTCGCCGTCGTCGTTAACAGTTCTGTCCACGGACAAGTCTATCTAATAATCAGATAGAACTGTTAAACAAAGGAATTAAAATGTATACAAAAAAGTATTATAACGATTGCTTATATGTTGTTAGTAATAGAAAGGCAAACATTATAATACTTTCTCGTTTGCCTTCAGCATTCAGCAAATACGCATTTATGTCATTTAAACAAATCTATGAATGACTAATGAACATCTAATTTCAAAAACCTTGCAAACGAATCCAGTTGTGAGATCTTGTGAAGTGTGCATGTTAAAACTAAGTAGATATGTTGATAAAACAAAAACTGATAAAAATGACAAAAACACAATTTTAAAACTTCAACAAAAATTAAAATAAAAGCAGATAAATAAAAATAATTTATATTATTGATAAAAGATATAATAGTATCATTAGTGGTCGACCGATATATCGGCCGATATTTGGCATTTTTGCAAATATCGGCATCGGCCAATAAGTTTTTCGGCAAGTTTACGGCAGCGCCTGAACACACAGAGCTCACATTCTCCCTCTTGTTCGCCGTCGTCGTTAACAGTTCTGTCCACGGACAAGTCTATCTAATAATCAGATAGAACTGTTAAACAAAGGAATTAAAATGTATACAAAAAAGTATTATAACGATTGCTTATATGTTGTTAGTAATAGAAAGGCAAACATTATAATACTTTCTCGTTTGCCTTCAGCATTCAGCAAATACGCATTTATGTCATTTAAACAAATCTATGAATGACTAATGAACATCTAATTTCAAAAACCTTGCAAACGAATCCAGTTGTGAGATCTTGTGAAGTGTGCATGTGTATCCTGCATGATCGCGTGTTCTCTGCGTGACGGTCGGTCCGTGAGAATTGAATGCGGTCAGGAGGAGAGTTCAGCTTCATTGAGAAGCGCGATCGACAAACTTTAAACTCGTGATTTCAAATTATGCTGCGCTTCATGCTTTTGCCCACTGCCATATTCATGTCATTTCCACTGTGTGCTGTATGTAAAACAAGTGTTACCTTGGCTTTATTTGAAAAAATGTGATTCCTAATGCACACAAACTTTTTTTAATAAATTTTCAAATTTCTTAAATGTTAAATAAAATGATATCGGCTTTATATCGGCCACCCTGCTTTCCAAGATATCGGCATGTATGTAAAATGAGTGTTACCTTGGCTTTATTTGAAAAAATGTGATTCCCAATGCACATAAACCTCCCAGAATACTGAGTGCCCTGTTGGCTACAGTGCTTACTTCCTTTTTAATTATATTTTTATTAAATATTTGTTTATTTGTGAAAAATACTTTGTCATTTAAAGTATAAGTATGTTTATTTTACACATTTATTTTTTAGTCCATTTTCAAATGATTTCAAATGTCTTGAATATTAAATGAAATAAAATTAAATTAGATTTGCCATTGGCCACCCTGCTTTCCAAGATATCGGCATCGGCTGTCAAAAAGCCAATATCGGTCGACCACTAGTGATCATTGGTACTGAAATAACACTGATGCTTTGTAATCACAGTTTGTTGTTCGTGTCTCATCAGGGAGAAAGAGGAGGCGGAACAGCTCCAGCAGGAGGCGTGGGAGCGACACCACGGCAGAAAGGAGCTGCGCGTGAAGAACCAGCACGCGCCGGAGACGCGTCCCGAGGAGGCCTTCTTCAGCCGCCTGGACTCCAGCCTGAAGAAGAACACGGCGTTCGTCAAGAAGCTCCGCACGCTCACGGAGCAGCAGCGTGGCTCGCTGTCGCAGGACTTCGACTCGCTCAACCTCAGCAAGTACATCGGCGAAGCCGTGAGCTCCATGGTGGAGGCCAAGCTGAAGATCTCGGACGTGGGCTGCGCCGTGCATCTCTGCTCCCTCTTCCACCAGCGCTACACCGATTTCGCACCGCATCTCCTCGCCGCCTGGAAGAGACACTTCGAGGCCAGGAAGGAGGAGAAGACGCCAAACGTGAGCAAACTACGAACCGACCTGCGCTTCATCGCCGAGCTCACCATCGTGGGTCTGTTCACGGATAAAGAAGGGCTGTCGCTCATCTACGAGCAGCTGAAGAACATCATCGGCGCCGACCGAGAGACGCACACTCACGTTTCCGTCATCATCAGCTTCTGCAAGCACTGCGGAGACGATATCGCCGGGCTGGTGCCGCGGAAGGTCAAGAACGCGGTGGAGAAGTTCAGCTCGTCCTTCCCTCCCAGTCAGATCATTAATGCGGAGAAACAGCAGCCGTTCCAAAACCTGCTGAGAGAATATTTCACCTCTCTCACCAAACACCTGAAGAAAGACCACCGAGAGCTGCAGAACATCGAGAGGCAGAACAGGTCAGTTCGACCCTTTTCACATTGTGTAAATGGAAGATTTTTGCTAAATGTTAATAATGTTGATAACTGTGGAAATGCATCATAACGGTCTGTAAAGGGGGTCCATTGGGAATTGTTTGGAATCTCATGATTCAATTATTGATGCCACAAAATTTCAATTCTGATATACTGAAATTACTTTCTAGAGATCAAAATTTCTGGAGGTTTTTGTTCTGCATCTTTCATAGAGTTTAATGTGAGTCTCTAAGCATGTATGCATCATTTATTATGTCTAATTCATGCATTTAATCAATTAATTCATTTAGAATAATATGACACAATCTGACTGTCAAATATAAAAAAAGTAATAAATAAATAAATAACTTATTTCAGCTAGTTGCCAAGGCAACATTTCAATTTTTTTTGTTTATATACGAAAATAACTAAAATTGAAATAAAAAATAAAAATGTAGACATGTTATATAAAAATGACAAAAACACCCTAGAAAATTAGTAAAACTTTTACTATAATGAAAATAGAAATTAAAAACTGCTTCAAAATATTAATAAAAACTATAATAAAATTAAACTAATAAAAATGACTTAAAACTTTAAAATGAAAACAGAAAATATGAAATTTCCAAATATAAATAAAAACTATAATAAAACTACAAAAACACCCAACAAAAATACTAAAACTGTAGGTGAAATGAAAATAAAAATATAAACTACCTCAAAATATGAATAAAACCTGTAATAAAATTAAACTAATAAAAATGACGAAAACTTTAAAATGGAAATGAAAACAAAAAAAAAATATGAAAAATAAAAACTCATTCAAAATAGTAATAAAACTATAATAAAATAAAACATAAACATTTTTAAAACACCAAACATAATGACTAAACCTTTAAAATGGAAATGAAAACAGAAAATATGAAAATAAATCTATTTCAAAATACTAATAAAAACTATAATAAAATAAATTAAATAATAAATGAAGCTCAGAATTGGCGTAACTGCATTTACTTAAATTACAGTTGCATACATAATGTTACTATTTTAAAAATAACATTTTAAATATTGCAGTGTAATGTTACTTTAAATATGAAACTAAAACCTCCAGGAGGTGGTGTTAAAGATGTTAAAGGGGTAGAAAAGGGTGAGTAATTAATGACAGAATTTTCGGTTTTGGGTGAACTATCCCTTTAATGAGAGTCACTGAATCATTAACTCAGTCTTTCTTTCAGTACAGCTGATCCCTTCAGGAAGTCATTGAATTACTCACTCAACCCGTTCAAAAATGCAGATTCAGAAACAGTGCTGTGTGTTGCTCTGAGACGTGCTTCTGCGTTTGAATGGTGATAATAATAAAGTTTTGTGTCTCTGTGCAGGCGTATCCTGCACTCTAAAGGAGAGCTCAGCGAGGACAGACATAAGCAGTACGAGGAGTTCGCCACCTCCTATCAGAAGCTGCTGGCGAACACGCAAACGCTGGCCGATCTGCTGGACGAGAACATGCCTGAACTTCCTCTGGACAAATCCATCCAGGAAGGTGCGACCGCTGGCACGGCTTCATCTGTGTGAGATCTCGTCTCGGCATGCGCGTGATTTGTTGTTATTTGTGTGGCAGAACACGGTCCGGGCATCGATATCTTTACGCCGGGGAAACCGGGAGAGTACGATCTGGACGGAGGGATCTGGGAGGATGAGGACGCGCGTAACTTCTACGAGAACATGGTGGATCTGAAGGCGTTTGTTCCTGCTATCCTCTTCAAGGACAACGAGAAGAGCAGCCAGACCAGCAAAGGTACTGAATGCTTTAGAAGCATCCTATTATAGTATTTGAAGAGTTCATTTGCAAAAACCGATAACTCCGATCACGTTTTTTTTTTATTGCGCATTCCAAGTAATATCAGTTTAACTGCAGGTGGGTTATTTTGATTAAGTAATAATAACTTAAACAAATACAGGTCATTTACAAAATTAAAGTTCATTGAAAGTATGTTTTTTTACATATTAAAAGTTTGTTTATAGCAAAAGCAGATAACTCTACATTCCATCTTTTAGAGTTTAAAAAACACTAATCTTTATAATCTCCTCAGATGACAGTGTAGACGCCTGACAAACGTTGTTGTTGTTGTTGTTGTTGTTGTGATCATAAACTGTATGGATGTGATTACACGCAACACACAGAGCTTTTCCCTCAACATTGTAAGGCGCTGCTTTTGCAAGCGTCCGTGAAAACCTTTCAGCTTTTATTTTCCTTTTTCAGCCTGAAGAAGATATCACAGGTTCATCAAGTTCGTCGAGATGATCCTCGATCACTTTTAGTCAGCTTTGACGAAACTCGTCTCAGCTAGCGTGTCTTTTCACAGTGAACGTAGCCTTGTCACCTGACCTGAATACAGCGCGCTGATTCGCTGAAATGCACTCATCGGCTTCTGCTCAAAAACAACAAGGCGCTTGTCGGCTTCTGCAGTGAAACGTGAACTCACGATGCCTTGAAAGTGGACAAAACCGGCTTTTTTGGCAAAACGTGTTTAGGGTTCAGATCGTGCAATATGCAGAGAATAATGCACGGCAATCAGCTCTTTTTTTTTTTTTAAAGTGGCGTTTATCGGTTTTTGCAAATGAACTCTTCATTTATTAATATTTAGAATTAGCTTTTTTTGTGTATTTTCCTCTTTAGTAGTTTTATTTTTTTTTTATCTATTTAGCTTTTATTTATTTTTTACAGTTTTAGCTATTTTAGTAGCAGTGTTGTTTTAATATAATTTGGATATGTATTCTAGTTTTTATTAATATTTTAAATCAGTTTTTATTCATACGTTTTCCACCTTACATTTAGATAAAGTTTTAGTAATTTTGTTGTTTATTGGTTTTATATGATTAGTTTTCATTAATATTTTAAATGAGTTTTTATTTTTCCATTTTAATTTTAGTTCAAGTTTTAGTAATTTCATTGTTTGTTTTTGACATTTTTATTAGTTTTATATTATTAATTTTTATTAGGGATGCACCGATACTGGTATCGGTATCGGGCCCAATACTGAGCTCCTGTACTCGTACTCGTTAAAATGCCCCGATACCAAACGCCGATACCACATAGCATGTGATTGAGCGCGCAGCGGCGCAGATGCGCAAGCTTGTCGAGTGAATATATCTTTCTCACAGACATCACTGGAAAGTTTGTAGTTCGGTCGGATATGTCAAAAACAAGTAAGTAAAACAATGCACAAGTTACTTAACAGTAGAGAGAGAGAGCACAATTCTGTTGTGTGATCTTTGATGTTCACTCACTTAGCGCACACATCATTTGGATTAAAACTAAATCGTAAAAATAAGACCATTCATAAGGGCATTCACTATAAACAATTTATTTTCAACCTTAGGCATACACGACTTTCTGGCGAAAGTGAATCTAGCAGCTTGTGTGAAAGCTGTACTATTCTGCACCAGTACAAATACATGCACGCGTCGCGCGTGTTTTGCTTGCTTGAGTGTTTCTGCGTTATATGAGTGGCTTTGGAATATAAATCGCAGCACGTTTCAGATGAAAAAACGCGAC
>NW_015506454.1:511316-513029 GCF_001515645.1 Sinocyclocheilus grahami | reverse complement strand
ATATTTTTTTACTAGTGGGTGTAGGACACTATAGTTCATTTATGTAAGTGAGGATAGCAAAATAAAGTAAACTGTGACAAATCATACCCAAAAATTCTTCATACAGTGGACTACCAGTAAAACTGATACACATTTGGGACCAAAAATGATTCCAGACCGAGTCTGGGAATAAACTGAAGTTGAGGTTTGCATGAAGCTGTGTGACAGCATGCCCAGGAGACCACAGGCTGTTATTGAGGCTAAGCATTGCCCGACTAAGTATTGATAGTTGTGTAAATACTGTCATACTAACAGCTGTCTGAATTATTTTGGTTGATTGTAATCTATTACATACCTTTCTATCAAAATTATCTGACATTATCAAGCTGAATTTGTTCTGACACAGTTTAACTCTGAGTTCTTGTCATATTTTATTACCATTTTCTAAACTATAGCGAATAAACTGTGATAATGTGAGAAGTGTTGAAGGTGTCTGAATACATTTTGGTTTGACTGTATCTATTTGATAAATGAAGTTAACCAACTAACATTATACATACTCTTTTGGTTTCTGTACCCAATATTTAAAAAATGTACAAATGCAATAAAAATATCGGTATCGGTATCAGGCGAGCACTGGAAAAAGTGGTATCGGTGCATCCCTAATTTTTATTAATATTTAGAATGTTTTTATTTTTATATTTTCTGTTTTTTATTTTCATTTTAGCAAAATTTGCAATTATTTTGTTGGGTGTTTTCATCATTTTTATTAGTTCACATATCGTCCCCTTGGAATTATAAGGTTCTATCTGACATTGTCAAAATTGAGTTATTCACATATTCTTATTCTGTGACAACTTATTTGCGTTATGTGATAGATTTTTTTAATGTTGTGTACATTTGGGGACTTTTTATTTAAAAAACAAAAAGATCTGCACAGTCGAATGGAATGCAAAAACTTTGAAGCTCAAAATCTGAAAACTACTCGGAATGCAGATAGAACCAAGGGGACGATATGTCTGTATAGTTGTTTTTCTCCGTTATGCAGTGGTCTGTGTTGTTTGTGTGCAGAGGGACGAGAGGGAAACAGCACTGAGGAGTGGGAGATGGAGTTGGAAGCGCTGGACATCACTGATGAGCCGATAGATCTGGACGTAGCCGACGAGGCCGAAACTGAAGAACTGGCCAAAAAGTTACTGGATGAGCAAGGTAAAGAATTAGCTTTTTTTGTGTATTTTCCTCTTTAGTAGTTTTATTTTTTTTTTATCTATTTAGCTTTTATTTATTTTTTACAGTTTTAGCTATTTTAGTAGCAGTGTTGTTTTAATATAATTTGGATATGTATTCTAGTTTTTATTAATATTTTAAATCAGTTTTTATTCATACGTTTTCCACCTTACATTTAGATAAAATTTTAGTCATTTCATTGTTTGTTTTTGACATTTTTAATAGTTTTATATTATTAATTTGTATTAATATTTAGAATGTTTTTATTTTTATATTTTCAGTTTTTTTATTTTCATTTTAGCAAAATTTGCAATTATTTTGTTGGGTGTTTTCAATCATTTTTATTAGTTCACATATCGTCCCCTTGGAATTATAAGGTTCTATCTGACATTGTCAAAATTGAGTTATTCACATATTCTTATTCTGTGACAACTTATTTGCATTATGTGATAGATTTTTTTAATGTTGTGTACATTTTGGGACTTTTTATTTAAAAAACAAAAAGAT